>NW_026943747.1:0-29549 GCF_024139115.2 Armigeres subalbatus
CTCACGGTAATAGGAAATGACGAACGTGGTCGGCAAATTCTCATTTGCCTGATATTTCGTCAACATTTGACATTTCTCGCGCTTAGTTTCATAGGGGCGTAACTGTATTGATCGATTTCTCTTAATCGATTTTATATTTTGGTAATAACTCAATTGTTTTAAAACCTACAACCGTGATTATCGATTCTGGTGCATGATACATTCATCCTTTATCGCACCAAACCATTAAATCATCGACACACTAGCGCAATTCACTACAATAATAAAACGAAAACATCGACGAAAAGAAATCGATCAATACAGTTACGCCCCTATGAAACTAAGCGCGAGATTTGCATTGTTTTTCTAACTTCTGATTGCCGAAGATCAGCAAAGAAACTGAATCACCGAAATTTGGTAACATATTTTGCAATTTGAATCGGAGAAATAATATATTAGCCGAGATTCGGAAAACCGTAAAACCATTGACGAATACATAGACCGAAATGTCCGGTACAAAACCATCAGAAAATCGGGCACCATGTCTTCTTCTTCATTTTGAAGAAAATATTGTAGATCCAGTTGAAAACCGAACTGAGCTCTCGCGACAATCGCATTTTCTCCCATTTCCGAATGTCGCATGATGCCGCATAGATACGCACTACTCGCGATGCAGTTGCGACATCCGGAAATGGGAGAAAATGCGATTGTCGCGAGAGCTCAGTTCGGTTTTCAACTGGATCTACAATACCCCTCGTGGGTGACGAATTACATAAATATTGTAGATCCAGTTGAAAACCGAATTGAGCTCTAGCGACAATCCCTTTTTCTCCCATTAACGAATGTCGCGACTGCATCGCGAGTGGTGCGCATGATGGCGCACGGCTATGGCATAGATGCGCACTACTCGCGATGCAGTTGCGACATCCGGAAATGGGAGAAAATGCGATTATCGCTAGAGCTTAATTCGGTTTTCAACTGGATCTACAATATTTTACGAACGCTGACTTACCCCCCTCTTGACGTTTTGACAGTTTGTTTGTTTTTCTCCCTCACCTTGTGACGTCGTTTCGGTTCGTTTGTTGTTTGTTCGTTTCGTTACTCAGTTGGAGCGTGAGTTCGACCGTTTTGGTGCCATCAAAAAGAATGAATATAACAAAGGGGACACCCAGGCCTACATTCTGTACGATTCTATTGATGCTGCTACGGCTGCTGTGAAGGAAATGCGTGGATTCCCGTTAGGGGCACCGGATCGTCGTATTCGTATCGATTTTGCTGATAACGGAACAGCACCATCGTTCTCGAAGAACAGTGGAGGTTTTGAGGAAGGCGGTGAGTATCGTCGCGGCCCCGACTACGAATATCCGGAAGGCGGTGCATCATACGAGGAAAATTCATCGTACGGCTATGGTGGAAAACCGTTCCGCGGCCGTGGAGGATTCCGCGGACGTGGTGGTTTCCGTGGCGGTTTTCATCGTGATGGCCCACCGCACCACGGGGACAATGATGAATGGCGTCGATCAGGAGCCGATGGCGAATATGATTCACGCCGTCGTTCTGGATCACGTGAACCAGGAATCGATAGATCTCGTTCCCGTTCACCGAAGCGACGCAGTCTTGTAGGAATGGCATGTTATTGAATGCAAGAACGTTACCAGAAGTGGCACGGAAATCTACCACAGCAGGTATCTGGCACCCCCAATCCTACCCCCTACGTTTGACAATAGCCAACATCTTTGAGTTTCCCATTGTTCTATTGAAATTGGGTTTCCCACTGACAATTCTATTTTGTAAACAAACCATTATTCCGAACTGATTTTTTCCAAATGGATGTAAATATTTTTCACCATTTTTCGAGAACTTGTGCGAAAGTATGAATGCGAGGTGTGTTTGATCAAGAATATTGATGCCTTTAATAAATTTTCATATTTCAATCGGCACCAAGCGCTCTACTTCGCCAAAATATCACGATATTTGTAACATATTTTCAATGGGAGGTTTTCGATTACTATGATTACGTCTTCGTGTTAAATTAATCGATGATTTTGATGCTGGCATCAAAAACATGGCCGCTTCGCAGACCCCTGTACCACAGTCTGACAAGGGGCGCTGATTTTGCAGATTTCTCTATTCCCCGCCAAGTTGCACCTAACGGACGGAGACAACGGAATAGTGGACAGCCTGATGAAGAACGAGGAAGGTAAACACCACCTTCGTATTACTCAGCGACTACGCCTCGATCAACCCAAGTTGGAAGATGTGCAGAAGCGCATATCGACGTCATCGTCGCACGCAATCTTCCTCGGCCTGCCGGGATCGACGTCATCGGTAGCATCGTCGGATGATGCCAGCGTTCAGACGCGTCCACTGCGTTATCTCGTGTCCTACCTGAAGCAGAAAGAAGCGGCCGGCGTTATATCCTTACTCAATAAAGAAACGGAAGCAACTGGTGTGCTCTACTCATTCCCGTCATGCGATTTTTCGACAGAATTGTTAAAACGAACATGTCTGGTAATCGTGATGGTCCGAGGAGGAACAATCCTCTGAAGTGCCTTCTTTCTGGTATTGCAGCAACTACCTAGTCCATATTGGCACAGCATACAACATGGCTGGTCTAAAAATTTATTTGTAAATCAAAAGTTTGTTCTTATGACAAAGTTTTGATTTTCTGTTTATAAGTGGCCACTTAATATATTTGTTACATTTGGCTTGAAGGCCTACAATGTGAATTTTAAAAGTTAATTTTTGATCTAGCAGAAGTCCTAAATATTTAGAATTCTGATAGTTTACCTGCAGTGAGCGATCTGATAAATAATTTTGGATCAGTTTAATAGCTGGTTGGTTGTTTGCTCATTGTTTGTTGATTGCTTCATTGTTTGTTGGTTGATTGATTGGTTGCTTGATTGGTTGGTTGGTTGGTAGAATGATTAATTGGTTGGTTGCTGCTTGATTTGTTAGTTGGTAGAACTGTTGAATGGTTGGTTGCTTCACAGTTGGTTGGTTGCTTGATTGGTTGGTTATTTGATTGATTGGTTGTTTGACTGGTTGATTGATTGGTTGGTCGGCTGGTTAGTTGATTAGTTGTTTTGTTGGTTGCTTGAATGGCTGATTGTTGGGTTGCTTGATTGGTTGATTGGTAGCTTGCTGGAATGGTTGATTAGTTAATTATTCAGTTGATTGATTGCTTGATTGGTTGGTTGATTAGTTGATTGCTTAATTAGTTAGTTGGTTGATTGTTGGTCGGTTGTTTGATGGGTTGATTAGTTGTTTTGTTGATTGCTTGATTGGTAAATTAGTTGGTTGGTTGCTTGATTTGTTAGTTGGTAGAATGATTGATTGATTGGTTGGTTGCTGCTTGATTTGTTAGTTGGTAGAACTGTTGAATGATTGATAGTTGGTTGGTTGCCTGACTGGTTGATTGATTGTTGGTCGGCTGGTTAGTTGATTAGTTGTTTTGTTATTTGGTCGATTGGTTGGTTATTTGATTGATAGGTTGCTTGACTGGTTGGTTGATTGGTTACTTGATTAGTTGGTCGGCTGGTTAGTTGATTAGTTGTTTTGTTGGTTGCTTGGATGGCTAATTGGTTGGTTGCTTGATTGATTGATTAGTTGGTTGGTTGCTTGATTATTGGTTGGTTGGTTGATTGGTAGCATGCTTGAATGGATGGTCGTTTGATTGATTAAGTAATTTGGTTTATGGGTTGCTGCTCGATTTGTTAGTTTGTAGAATGGTTGGTTGCTTAATTGGTTGATTCGCTGGTTGGTTGCTTGATTGCTTGGTTGATTGGTAGCTTGCATTAATTGTTGGTTGCTTGATTGTTGGTTGGTTGCTTAACTGGTTGATTGGTTGGTTGCTTGATTGGTTAGTCGGCTGGTTAGTTGATTCATTGTTTTGTTGGTTGCTTGGTTGATTGGTTAATAAGTTGATTGGTAGCTTGCTTGAATGGTTGGTTGTTTGATTAGTTAGTTGATTGATTCGTTGGTTATTTGGTTAGTTGGTTGCTGCTTGATTTGTTAGTTGGAAGAATGGTTGATTGGTTGGTTTCTTTTTTGTTTATTGATTACTTGATTGGTTGGTAATTTGGTTGATTGGTTGCTTGACTGATTGATTGATTGGTTGGTCGGCTCGTTAGTTTATATGTTGTTTTATTGGTTGCTTGAATGGTTGATTAGTTGGTTGGTTGAATGATTGCTTGGTTGATTGGTAGCTTGCTTGAATGGTGGGTTGCTTGATTGCTTGGTTGATTTGTAGTTTGCTTGAATGGTTGGTTATTTGATTGATTGCTGCTTGATTTGTTAGATGGTAGAATAATTGATTGGTTGGTTGATTGCTTGCTTGATTGGTTGGTCAGCTGGTTAGTTGACATGTTGTTTTGTTGGTTGCTTGTTTGGTTGATTAGTCGATTCGTTGCTTGATTGATTGGTAGCTTACTTGAATGGCTGATTGCTGGATTAGTTGGTTGGTTAGTTGGTTGATGGATGGCTTTACCGTTTGATTGAATGGTTGGTCGGCTGGTTGGTTGATTAGTTGTTTTGTTGGTTTCTTGATTGGTTGATTAGTTGATTGATTGATTGATTAGTTGATTGGTTGAATGCTGCTTGATTTGTTAGTAGGTAGAATTGTTGATTAGTTAGTTCCTTGATAGTTGGTTGTTTGGTTGCTTCATTGTTTGTTGGTTGATTGATTGGTTATTTAGTTGAATGGTTGCATGATTGGTTGGTTGATTGATTGTTGGTTGGTAGAATGATTAATTGGTTGGTTGCTGCTTGACTTGTTAGTTGGTAGAACTGTAGAATGGTTGGTTGGTTGCTTGATTGGTTGTTTGACTGGTTGATTGATTGGTTGGTCGGCTGGTTAGTTGATTAGTTGTTTTGTTGGTTGCTTAAATGGCTGATTAGTTGGTTGCTTGATTGGTTGATTGGTGGCTTGCTTGATTGGTTGGTTGCTGGAATCGTTGACTAGTTAATTATTCAGTTGATTGGTTGATTGATTAGTTGATTGGTTGATTAGTTGGTTGGTTGATTGTTGGTCGGTTGCTTGATGGGTTGATTAGTTGTTTTGTTGATTGCTTGATTGGTAGATTAGTTGATTGGTTGCCTGATTATTGGTTGGTTGCTTGATTTGTTAGTTGGTAGAATGATTGATTGATTGTTTGGTTGCTGCTTGATTTGTTAGTTGGTAGAACTGTTGAATGGTTTATAGTTGGTTGGTTGCTTAAGTGATTGCTTCATTGTTGGTTGGTTGCTTGACTGGTTGATTGATTGTTGGTCGGCTGGTTAGTTGATTATTTGTTTTGTTGGTTTCTTGGTTTATTGGTTAATAAGTTGATTGCTAGGTTGCTTGATTGGTTAGTTATTTGGTTGATGGGTTGGTTGGTTGCTGCTTGATTTGTTAGTTGGTAGAATGGTTGACTGGATGGTTGCTTCATTGTTGGTTGATTGATTGATTGGTTGGTAATTTGGTTGATTGGTTGCTTGAATGGTTGATTGTTTGGTTGCTTGATTGGCTGGTTGGCTGGTTATTGATATGTTGTTTTGTTCGTTGCTTCAATGGTTGCTTGGTTGGTTGATTAGTTGATTCGTTGCTTGATTGATTGGTAGCTTGCTTGAATGGCTGATTGCTGGATTAGACAATCAAGCAACCAATCAACTAAATAAACAAACCAAGCAACCAACAAACAATGAAGCAATCAACCCAACCAATTAAGCAAACCAGCCAACTATCAAGGAACCAACTAATCAACAGTTCTACACACCAAAATCAACAGTTTTTCAGCAAAATGCTTTACTGAAGAATTATCAGCAATTTTGAAACTTACTGAAAATCAGTATACCGATTTGTCTTAACTGAAAATCAGCATACTTTTCTAGATTACTGATCGTTCAGCGTTTTTTTCGACGGGCACTGCTGTCAAACTTTAGGAAAAATTAGCCATTTTAGCTTAGTGATTTCTTTTCACAATTATTGTTTTATGTAATATTTGTCATTTTAATCCATGATGAAACCGGTAAGTAGGGGAAATGACGGCTTTGGCAGGTTTTGTTCTATTATTGGCAGGGGGTTTTTTATGACTGACTAGGCTCAAATTTGGCCTAAACATTTTTTGCATATCAAAGAATATTGTGGCCAAATTTCATAAAATATTACAAAAAACAATAATTGTGAAAAGAAATCACCAAGCTAAAATCGCTAATTTTTCCTAAAGTTTGACAGCAGTGCCCGTCGAAAAAAACGCTGAACGATCAGTAATCTAGAAAAATCGGTACATATACTGATTTTCAGTAAGTTTCAAAATTGCTGATAATTTTTCAGTAATGCATTTTGCTGAATTTTTTTTATGATTTTGGTGTGTATCCAACCAATCAATCAATCAATCAACTAATCAACCAATCAGAAAACCAAAAAAAACAACTAATCAACCAATTGATTGTTGGTTGGTTGCCAATACAACCAACCAATCAGGTTATTTGATTGATTGGTTGCTTGCCTGGTTGATTGATTGGTTGGTCGAGTTTAGGACTCTCCATTTAATTCCACCAATTATTTTGACATCTTTGCAGATACGTATTTCGACCACAACTGTGTGGTCGTATTCAGTGTCTCGTACTCGACTCGACTGTTTTGTTGCTTGCTTGATTAGTTCGTAGGTTGGATAATTGATTGGTTGATTGGTAAATTGCTTGATTGGTTGGTTGATTGATTGGTTGGTTATTTGGTTGATCGGTTGATTGGTTGCTGCTTGATTTGTTAGTTGGTAGAATGGTTAATTGGTTGGTTGGTTGCTTGATTGTTGATTGGTTCTCAATCATACCAACTAATCAGGTTATTTGGTTGATTGATTGACTGGTTGATTGATTAGTTGCTTGATTGGTTGGTCGGCTGGTTAGTTCATATGTTGTTTTGTTGGTTGCTTCAATGGTTGATTGGTTGGTTGCTTATTTGGTTGATTAGCTTGTTGGTTGATTAGTTAGTTGGTTGATTTTTAGCTTGCTTAATTGGTTGGTTGCTGGATTAGTTAATTGATTGGTGGTTGGTTACTTATTTGGTTGATTGGTTGCTTTACTTGATTGATTGGTTGTGGTTATTTAGTTGATTGGTTGGTCGTTTCGTTAATTGGTAAGTTGTTTAGTTAATTGGTTAATTAGTTGGTTGGTTGCTTGATTGGTAGCTTACTTGATTCGTTGGTTGCTGCTTGATTTGTCAGTTGGAAGTATGGTTGATTGATTGGTTGCTTGATTGTTGGTTGGTTACTTCATTGTTGGTTGGTTGGTTGACTGGTTGATTGGTTTGGTTGCTTGTTGGTTAGTAGGCTGGTTAGTTGATTAGTTGTTTTGTTGATTGCTTGGTTGATTGGTTAATAAGTTGATTGCTAGGTTGCTTGATTGGTTAGTTATTTGGTTGATGGGTTGGTTGGTTGCTGCTTGATTTGTTAGTTGGTAGAATGATTGATTGGTTGGTTGCTTCATTGTTGGTTGATTGATTGATTGATTGGTAATTTGGTTAATTGGTTGCTTGACTGGTTGATTGTTTGGTTGCTTGATTGGCTGAACGGCTGGTTAGTTGATATGTTGTTTTATTGGTTGCTTGGTTGGTTGATTAGTTGATTCGTTTGCAGATTGATTGGTAGCTTGCTTGAATGGCTGATTGCTGGATTAGCCAATCAAGCAACCAATCAACTAAATAACCAACCAAGCAACCAACAAACAATGAAGCAACCAATTAAGCAACCAGCCAACTATCAAGGAACCAACTAATCAACAGTTCTACCAACTAACAAATCAAGCAACAAACAACCAATCAACCAATCAAGAAACCAAAAAAACAACTAATCAACCAATCAGCCGACCAACCATTCAACCAACCGGTAAAGCAACCCATCAACCAAATAACCAACCAATTAAGCTACCAACCAACTAATCCAGCAATCAGCCATTCAAGCAAGCTACCAATCAATCAAGCAACGAATCAACTAATCAACCAACCAAGCAACCAACAAAACAACATATCAACTAACCAGCCAACCAGCCAATCAACCAGTCAAGCAATTAATCAACCAAATTACCAACCAATTAATAAATCAACCAACAATGAAGCAACCAACCAATCAACCATTCTACCAACTAACAAATCAAGCAGCAACCAACCAACCAATCAACCAAATAACTAACCAATCAATCAACTAACCAATCAAACAATCAACAAAACAACTAATCATCTAACCAGCCTACTAACCAACAAGCAACCAACCAATCAACCAGTCAAGCAACCAACCAACAATTAAGCAACCAACAATTCAAGCAAGCTATCAATCAACCAAGCAATCAAGCAACCAACCAGCCAATCAACTTATTAACCAATCAACCAAGCAGCCAACAAAACAACTAATCAACTAACCAGCCTACTAACCAATCAATCAACCTGCCAAGCAACCAACCAATCAACCATACTACCAAATAACAAATCAAGCTGCAATCAACCAAATAATCAACCAAGCAATCAAGCAACCAACCAACCAATCAAGCAAGCAACCAACCAATCAAGCAACTAACCAACTAATTAACCAATCAACTAAACAACTTATCAATTAACGAGACGACCAACCAATCAAGCAACCAATCAACTAAATAACCACAACCAACCAATCAACCAAATAAGTAACCAACCATCAATCAATCAACTAATCCAGCAACCAACCAATCAAGCAAGCTACCAATCAACCAACTAAGTAATCAACCAATCAACCAACAAGCTAATCAATCAAATAAGCAACCAACCAATCAACCATTCAAGCAACCAACAAAACAACTAACAAGCCGACCAACCAATCAATCAATCAGTCAAGCAACCAATCAACCAAATAACCTTCCAATCAATCAATTAAGCAACTAATCAACCAATTAAGCAAATAACCATTCAACCAACTAACAAATCAAGCAAGCAACCAACCAACCAGTCAACCAATCAAGCAACCGAATTACCAACCAATCAATCAACTAACAAATCAAGCAACCAACAAGCTAATCAACCAAATAAGCAACCAATCAACTTTTTTTTTTGCAACAATTTTGATTTTACTTATATGGAGAACAACAATTTGTCTTTTATTTCACCGTGAAAAGCTTGAGCAGAATTTAAAAATAAATCCTAATCAAGCAACCAACCATTCAAGTAAGGTACCAATCAACTTATTAACTAATCAACCAAGCAACCAACAAAACAAATAATCAACTAACCAGCCGACTAACCAATCAATCAGCCTGTCAAGCAACCAACCAATCAACCATGCCATACTACCAACTAACAAATAAAGCAGCAGCCAACCAAAAAATCAACCAAACAATCAAGTAACCAACCAGTCAAACAAGCTATCAATCTACCAAGCAATCAAGCAACCAATCAACTAATCAACCAATCAAGCAACCAACCAACTAATTAACTAAGCAATCAACAAAACAACTTATCAACTAACCAGCCGACCAACTAATCAACCAATCAACTAAGTAACCACAACCAATCAATCAACCAGTCAACCACTCAAGCAACCAGCCATTCAACCATTCAAGCAAGCTACCATACCAATCAATCAACCAAGCAACTTAGCTGAGTCGATTGATGTGTAACAATATGGATCTTCGGGCCTCTCAACAAAAGTTCGTTTTGAAGTGATCTTAAAATAGGTATGTATTCGTAATCATTACGGTAATTTATTACATATTACGGTAGTGTGGGCAGCAATGCGAGTCACCAAGTCATGCAAATGTATCTCCGTAAATATAATCAATGAAAATGAAAAATTGAGCGCATCTGGCGAATATTGTTTCCATTAGCTGTTTCACTAATTTTCTGCTCTCGACGAGTTTCCGAATTTGGCGAGACAATATTCTATTTTTCTTCTTTGGAGGATCTGAGCGCCGGCGTTCTCATAATCTTCTGCATCGGTAGTCGTAGTAAAGCAAATGTTGTATTCCTGAACCCCTTTATTGGTTCCAACACAAGGCCGTCGGAGTATGCCACCATATTTTTAGGTTTGCGACGATCAACAGCTGCTTCCGGTTTCTATTTATTATCGAATGACTAGGTAAAACCGTAACTGCTTTCAGACATTGAACTGAAATTCCGTTCTTAGCAAACCATGAAACTTTGGTAATCAATACCTTCTTCTTCTTATTGGCATTACACCCCACACTGGGACAGAGCCGACTCGCAGCTTAGTGTTCATTAAGCACTTCCACAGTTATTAGTGAGCTAGCTACCAATCAACCAAGCAATCAATGAACCAATCAACTAATCAACCAATCAAAGAATCAATCAATTCACCATTCAAGCAATCAATAAAACTACTAATCAACTACACAAGCAACCAAATAAGCAACTAACCTATCGAGCAACCAACCATTCAAGCCTACTTCCAATCACTCAAGCAACCAATTAACCAATCAAGCAACTAATCAATCAACCAACCCATCAATTAAGCAACCATCCAATCAATCAAGCAAAAAACCAATCAACCAACTAATCAATCATTTAGGCAAGCTACCAAAGAACTAACCAACCAATAAACCAATTAGGCAAACCAACCTACCAAGCTAACTACCAATCAAGTAACCAACCATTCAGCCAACTAACAAATCAAGCAGGGGCCCTCCTTAGCCGTGCGGTAGGAGGCGCGGCTACAAAGCAAGACCATGCTGAGGGTGGCTGGGTTCAATTCCCGGTGCCAGTCTAGGCAATTTTCGGATTGGGAATTGTCTCGACTTCCCTGGGCATAAAAGTATTATCGTGTTAGCCTCATTATATACGAATGTGAAAATGGTAACCTGGCTTTAGAAACCTCACAGTTAATAACTGTTGATGTGCTTAATGAACACTAAGCTGCGAGGCGGCTCTGCCCCAGTGTGGGGATGTAATGCTAATAAGAAGAAGAACAAATCAAGCAACCAATCAATCGAGCAACCAATTAACCAATCAACTTTATAAGTAAAGAATGAAGTTACCAACTAAACAATCGAGCAACCAATCATACAAGCCCACTTCCAATCAATCAAGCAAACAATTAACCAATCAAGCAACTAATCAATCTACCAACCCCCCAACTAAGCAACCAACAAATCAATCAAGTAACAAACCAATCAAGCAATTATCATTTAAGCAAGATACCAGTGAACTAATCAACCAATAAACCAATCAAGCAACCAACCATTCAAGCAAATTACCAATCAAGCAACCAATCAATAAAGTAACCAATTATCCAATCAAGCAACTAATTAACCAGCAAAATAAACCAAACAACAAACGAATCAAGTAACCAACTAATCAATCAAACAAACAATCATTCTAACCCACTTCCAATTAATCATGCAACCATTAACCAATCTACCAATCAACCAATCATCCATTCAAGCAAGCTACCAATCAACTTCCAACCAATCAACCAATTAAACATTTAACCAACTAACAAATCAACTAATCAATCAATCAACCAACCAACTAATCAACCAATCAAGCAACAAAAAAACAAATAATCAACTAACCATCAGACCAAAAAATCAAGCAACCAATAAATCAACTATTTAAGCAAGCTACCAATTTACTAACCAACCAATAAAACAATTAGGCATTCAAGCGAGCTACCAACCAACCATTCAACCAACTAACAAATCAACCAACCAACCACCCAATTATTCAACCATTCAAGCAACCAACAAAACAATCAATCAACTATTCAAGCAAGCTACCAATAAACTAAATTAGGCAACCATCCTATTAAACAACCATTCTATCAAGCATCTTACGAATCAACCAAGCAACCAATCATTCAACCATTCAAGCAAGCTACCAATCAATTAAAAATTAATCAAGCAACCAATTAACCTATCAAGCAACTAACCAACCAATCAAACAACTAACCAATCAAGCAAACAATCATTCAAGACCACTTCCAATCAATCAAGCAACCATTAACCAATCAAGCAACTAACGAATCAAACAAGCTATCAATCAACCAACTAACTTATCAAGCAAATAATCATTTCACCAACTAACAAATCAATCAATTAACCAATCAACCATTCAAGCAACCAACAAAACAACTAATCAACTACCAAGCCGACCAACCAAATAACCCACCAATTAAGCAACCAATTAATCAAGCAGCCAACCCATTAACTAACTAACAAATCAAGCAACCAACCAGTCAACCAATCAAGGAACTCACCATTCTACCATTCAAGCAAGCTACGATCAATCAAGCAACCAACCAACTAATAAAGCAATCAAGCAACTTAGTAATCAATTAGGCAACAAACCAATCAATTAATTTATCGAGCTGAGTCGATTGATGTATTATGTGGATTTCCGGATATCCTATTAAAAGTTCATTTTTAAGTGATCCTAAGATATGTATTCGTAATAATTAAGGGCCCTCCTTAGCCGTGCGGTAAGACTCGCGGCTACAAAGCAAGACCATGCTGAGGGTGGCTGGGTTCGACTTCCGGTGCCGGTCCAAATATTTTATATTGTACGGGAAAACTTTCACAAATATGACCTGAACCTCCAAGCGGTCACTCCGCCGACAAAAGGGATTACGATCATCGTCGCCTTCTATCAGATTTGTGTGTTTTTCTACCGAATTTGATTTGTAAAACATCTTCGTTAATAATTGTATACTTTTTCCGCCTCTTGGTTGATTATTTCAAAGAAAATCCGAATACAGTAAAACGGTCCAGGTAAATCTGAGTAGACGAGGGGGAGCGATCCAAGCCGGAGGCAGCGTTACAAAACATGTTTCTTCCTAGCAATAGTCTGAATGAGTGTTTTATTCTTACCCATAAAAAAAAGAGAATGACATAATTCCGCAAAAGTAAAGATTCTCAACAAATCGGAGATCCACTTTTGCGTACAATCCACCTACACCATACACACAACCGCTTCCGCTGTCGTTGCTGGTGGGGGCAGGGTTCTCCGCCGATTGGCGTTCGTGATACTCCTGGAAGCAGGGCGCAATGCACAAGTTCGTCTGGCACTCGGGACAGTGGTACTTGGTTTTCCGTCGCAGTATCCTCCTTGTGTTCCAGCAGAAATTGCAACTCAGCGCGGGACCCTCCCGTACCACCGGACAGTGGCTAGACCGTTGGCTGTCCAGGCCGAGTATTTCCTTCGATCGGCTGCTCATCTGTATGAGAAGATAGATCAATTCACTGTAAATACTGGCATTTAAGTACAAAACAAAGGTAAATTTTGATTCAGGAAATGTTAACACTTACCAAAGGAGACGAAGCAGACCGCGACAATTCGTCGCCTTTTATGCGAATTAAACTCAGGTCGGCAAGTAGCACTGCGGCGGTGGAGCTGGTGGTGCTGGTCGTGGTGATCGTTGTGATAGGAGCACTAGCACCTCCGGTGTACCGGCAACCTCACTTCCCAATAAATGGTGCTGGTGCTGCTGTTGGAGCGATTCCATATCGGAAACGAGAACAACCGTTGGACTCGATGTGCGATCGGTTTTCAGATGAAAACAAAAATGAAAATGACAACTGTTGTCATTTTCATTTTTGTTTTTATGGTTCGAATTGAGGGGCTTCTCAATGGTCGAGTGATTGTAATAATTGTAATCCGTCACTCCCCAGGGGTATATAGTGGTGCCCGGAAAAATGGCCACCCCTCCGTCTATGTATTCGTCAATGGTAAAACGTCAAATACAAACTTGTAACAACAAGGCACAAAAAATAAAAAATAAATGGATTCAAGTACTTTTCGGTTCTTCGAGGAAATGTATTTTGTGTAAGTATTCCATTATTAAAGGCGTGAATACCACATTAAAAATGTTTATCATTTTTTTGCCTTTCTCGTATACTAAGTATACGTAAAGGCTATAATTTCACTCCAAAACCAAACTTTTGATAGAAGGCTCGGAGACCCATAGTGTTATATACCAATCGACTCAGCTCGACGAATTGAGGTGATGTCTGTTTGTGTGTATGTATGTATGTGTGTGTGTGTGTATATGTGTATGTGTACAAATTTTGTAGACACACTTTTTGGAACTTAGCATTACCCGATTTACTCGCAACAAGTTGCATTCGACGGGGAATGCGGTCCCATTGTTTGCTATTGAAAATTGGCCTGATCGGACATTGCATTTCGGAATTATTGAAAAATCATTGTTTTTTCCCAAGGGTCCCCCCTTGGAAAAAAAAATTTAAAACCAAAAAAAAAAATTTTTCTAGAATGGTGGGAATGCATAGTAATTAATGCAAAAGTATGCAAAATGATAGAAAAAATGCAATCTATCCCCCTAAAGTGCTTTTTTGACCTTTCCTATGTGATTTTTTCAGAACATTTTACGATGCACGAGAAAGGCATCATCGCCGCTAGGTGGATTAATCTGGGTTTTTTGCAGTTAGTTTGGATTGTATATAACCCTGATTAAATCAAACCACCATCATTGAACACGTGTATTAGTATCGAAGGTGGCAGATGCAAGATGCAATTCCGCTCCATTCACGCAATGTACTATTAACCAATCATTTCGAAAACATGCCAAGTTTACCCACCGGAAGATGATGTACAAAATTAAGATGTGTTGTTATTCAAAATAAATATATTTACTTCATATCTTTATTGTTTGTATTTGTTTTGCCTTTCTCGTATACTAAGTATACGGTAAAGGCTATATGATCGCTCCAAAAACAAACTTTTTATAGAAGGCGCGGAGACCCATAGTGTTATATACCAATCGACTCAGTTCGACGAAGTGAGGTGATGTCTGTGTGTGTGTGTGTGTGTGTGTGTGTGTGTGTGTGTGTGTGTGTGTGTGTGTGTGTGTGTGTGTGTGTGTGTGCGCAAAACTGCTCAAAAATGTCACTAATTTTAAGGCACTTAGCCTCAACCGATTTGCTCGCAACAAGTTGCATTCGACGCAGAATCCTGTCCCATTGTTTCCTATTTGAAATTGGCCAGATCGGACTATGGGATCAAAAGTTATGGCCAAAATACAAATTCATACGAAAAAATCGCGTAAAAAATGTCACTCATTTTTCGGGCACTTATCCTCAACCGATTTGCTCGCAACAAGTTGCATTCGACGCAGAATCCTGTCCTATTGTTTCCTATTTGGAATTGGCCAGATCGGACTATGGGATCAGAAGTTATGGCCAATATACAAGTTCATACAAAAAAATCGCGTAGAAAATGTCACTCATTTTTCGGGCACTTATTCTCAACCGATTTGCTCGCAACAAGTTGCATTCGACGCAGAATCCTGTCCCATTGTTTCCTATTTGAAATTGGTTAGATCGGACTATGGGATCAGAAGTTATGGCCAAAATACAAATTCATACGAAAAAATCGCGTAAAAAATGTCACTCATTTTTCGGGCACTTATCCTCAACCGATTTGCTCGCAACAAATTGCATTCGACGCAGAATCCTGTCCCATTGTTTCCTATTTGAAATTGGCCACATCGAACTATGGGATCGAAAGTTATGGCCAATATACAAATTCATACAAAAAAATCGCGTAGAAAATGTCACTCATTTTTCGGGCACTTATCCTCAACCGATTTGCTCGAAACAAGTTGCATTCGACGCAGAATCCTGTCCCATTGTTTCCTATTTGAAATTGGTTAGATCGGACTATGGGATCAGAAGTTATGGCCAAAATACAAATTCATACGAAAAAATCGCGTAAAAAATGTCACTCATTTTTCGGGCACTTATCCTCAACCGATTTGCTCGCAACAAATTGCATTCGACGCAGAATCCTGTCCCATTGTTTCCTATTTGAAATTGGCCACATCGAACTATGGGATCGAAAGTTATGGCCAAAATACAAATTCATACGTAAAAATCGCGTAAAAAATGCCACTCATTTTTCGGGCACATATCCTTAACCGATTTGCTCACAACAAGTTGCATTCGACGTAGAATCCTGTCCTGTTGTTTCCTATTGAAAATTGGCCATATCGGACTATGGGATCGAAAATTATACCATTTTTGCCTTTCTCGTATACTAAGTATACGGTAAAGGCTATATGATCGCTCCAAAAACAAACTTTTTATAGAAGGCCCGGAGACCCATAGTGTTATATACCAATCGACTCAGTTTGACGAATTGAGGTGATGTCTGTGTGTGTGTGTGTGTGTGTGTGTGTGTGTGTATGTGTGTGTGTGCGCCAAACTATGCAAAAATGTCACTCATTTTTCAGGCACTTCCTCAACCGATTTGCTCGCAAACAAGTTGCATTCGATGCAGAATCCTGTCCCATTGTTTCCTATTTGAAATTGGCCAGATCGGACTATGGGATCAGAAGTTATGGCCAAAATACAAATTCATACAAAAAAATCGCGTAAAAAATGTCACTCATTTTTCGGGCACTTATCCTCAACCGATTTGCTCGCAACAAGTTGCATTCGACGCAGAATCCTGTCTTATTGTTTCCTATTTGAAATTGGCCAGATCGGACTATGGGATCAGAAGTTATGGCCAAAATACAAATTCATACAAAAAAATCGCGTAGAAAATGTCACTCATTTTTCGGGCACTTATCCTCAACCGATTTGCTCGCAACAAGTTGCATTCGACGCAGAATCCTGTCCCATTGTTTCCTATTTGAAATTGGTTAGATCGGACTATGGGATCAGAAGTTATGGCCAAAATACAAATTCATACGAAAAAATCGCGTAAAAAATGTCACTCATTTTTCGGGCACTTATCCTCAACCGATTTGCTCGCAACAAGTTGCATTCGACGCAGAATCCTGTCCCATTGTTTCCTATTTGAAATTGGCCAGATCGAACTATGGGATCGAAAGTTATGGCCAAAATACAAATTCATACGAAAAAATCGCGTAAAAAATGTCACTCATTTTTCGGGCACATATCCTTAACCGATTTGCTCGCAACAAGTTGCATTCGACGTAGAATCCTGTCCTGTTGTTTCCTATTGAAAATTGGCCATATCGGACTATGGGATCGAAAATTATACCATTTTTGCCTTTCTCGTATACTAAGTATACGGTAAAGGCTATATGATCGCTCCAAAAACAAACTTTTTATAGAAGGCCCGGAGACCCATAGTGTTATATACCAATCGACTCAGTTCGACGAATTGAGGTGATGTCTGTGTGTGTGTGTGTGTGTGTGTGTGTGTGTGTGTGTGTGTGTGTGTATGTGTGTGTGTGTGTGTGCGCAAAACTACTCAAAAAATGTCACTCATTTTCGGCACTTATCCTCAACCGATTTGCTCGCAACAAGTTGCATTCGACGCAAAATCCTGTCCCATTGTTTCCTATTTGAAATTGGCCAGATCGGACTATGGGATCGAGAGTTATGGCCAAAATACAAATTCATACGAAAAAATCGCGTAAAAAATGTCACTTATTTTTCGGGCATTTATCCTCAACCGATTTGCTCGCAACAAGTTGCATTCAACGCAGAATCCTGTTCCATTGTTTCCTATTTGAAATTGGCCAGATCGAACTATGGGATCGAGACTTATGGCCAAAATACAAAATCATACGAAAAAATCGCGTGAAAAATGTCACTCATTTTTCGGTTACTTATCCTTAACCGATTTGCTCACAACAAATTGCATTCGACGTAGAATCCTGTCCCGTTGTTTCCTATTGAAAATTGGCCATATCGGACTATGGGATCGAAAATTATACCATTTTTGCCTTTCTCGTATACTAAGTATACGGTAAAGGCTATATGATCGCTCCAAAAACAAACTTTTTATAGAAGGCCCGGAGACCCATAGTGTTATATACCAATCGACTCAGTTCGACGAATTGAGGTGATGTCTGTGTGCGTGTGTGTGTGTGTGTGTGTGTGTGTGTGTGTGTGTGTGTGTGTGTGTGTGTGTGTGTGTGTGTGTGTGTGTGTGTGTGTGTGTGTGTGTGTGTGTGTGTGTGTGTGTGTGTGTGTGTGTGTGTGTGTGTATGTGTGTGTATGTGTGTGTGTGTGCGCAAAACTACTCAAAAATGTCACTCATTTTCGGGCACTTGCCTCAACTGATTTGTTTCGCAATAAGTTGCATTCGACGCAGAATCCTATCCCATTGTTTCCTATTTGAAATTGGCCCGATCGGACTATGGGATCGAAAGTTATGGCCAAAATACAAATTCATACGAAAAATCGCGTAAAAATGTCACTCATTTTCGGCACATACCTCAACCGATTTGCTCGCAACAAGTTGCATTCGACGCAGAATCCTGTCCCATTGTTTTCTATTTGAAATTGGCCAGATCGGACTATGGATCGAAAAGTTATGGCCAAAATACAAACTCATACGAAAAAATCGCGTAAAAATGTCACTCACTTTTCGGTACTTACCTCAACCGATTTGCTCGCATCAAGTTGCATTCGACGCAGAATCCTGTCCCATTGTTTCCTATTTGAAATTGGTCAGATCGGACTAGGGGATCAGAAGTTTGGACCAAAATACAAATTCATACGAAAAAATCGCGTAAAAATGTCACTCATTTTTCGGGCACTTATCCCCAACCGATTTGCTTGCAATAAGTTGCATTCGACGCAGAATCCTGTCCCATTGTTTTCCATTTGAATTTGGCCAGATCGGACTATAGGATCGAAAGTTATGGCCAAAATACAAATTCATACGAAAAAATCGCGTAATAAATGTCACTCATTTTTCGGGCACATATTCTTAACCGATTTGCTCACAACAAGCTGCATTCGACGCAGAATCCTGTCCCATTGTTTTCTATTTGAAATTGGCCAGATCGGACTATGGGATCGAAAGTTATGGCCAAAATACAATTCATACGAAAAATCGCGTAAGAAATGTCACTCATTTTCGGGCACTTACCCTCAACCGATTTGCTCAAAACAAAGTTGCATTCGACGCAGAATGTCTCATATTTTCTTATTGAAAATTGGCCAGATCGGACTATGGGCTTAGATGTTATGGTCAAATAACTATTTATTGTGAAAAAGAGTTCGAAAAGTCTAGCTCACTTTTTAGCACTTAGACTTTTATTTATTGACGCTCGCAACAGATTGCATTCAACGCAGAATCTTGTCCCATTGTTTTCTATTGAAAATTGGCTAGATCGGACTATGGGATCGGAAATTATGGCTGAAACACCATTTTTGCCTTTTATACGAAAAGGCTGTATGTTCGCTCAAAACCAAACTTTACAGAAGGCCTGAGACTCATAGTGTTATATACGTATAAGCTCGACGAACTGTGATGATGTCTGTGTGTGTGTGTGCGCACCAAAAGTGCGAAAAGTTTAGCTCACTTTTTTGGAACTTATCCTCAACCGATTTAATTCCAACTATAGATAGTAGAATATATAGATGAGCGAAAGCATGGCTGAGTCGATTTTTCTGCCCGTGCACACGCACATATGACGACACAGCCCTTAACGTTTCCATTGAAATCGTGACGTCATGCTCGTTTGGAGACACGTTTGACAGTTCGTTTGGAGGCAGAGGATTTATCTTCACTCATCTATATATTCCACTATCTATAAATCCACCAAGTTTCATTCGGCGCGGAATCCTGTCGTATTGTTTTCTATTGAAAATTTGGACCATGTGCACAGAAATTATGGCCAAAATATACTATGTGCTATAAAAGCGAGTAAAAAGTCTAGCTGACTTTTAATGGACTACCTCAACCGATTTACTCACAACAAATTGCATTAGATGCGGAATCTTGTTCTATTTAGAAAGTTGGCCAGATTGGACTATTACCTTAGAAATTATGGCCAAAATACTTTTTGCCTTTCTCGTGCAACAAAGTTGTACCGAAAGGCTATAATTTCTTTCCGAAAATGAACTATCGGATGTTTCCACACTGATACACTTCCCTCCCTCTTCATACGGGAGTTTGGCAGAAAGACGGTCATGAGATTTATATCATAACAAATATTGCCCTCCGCTCGCTTGATGGGAAATGACATTTTCGTTTTCTTTTGTGTAGTCAGACTTCAGTTCAATTTACATCCAAAAGTGATATCCTTAAAATATATGACTGGGTAAAATAAAACAGAGGTATGTACGTCAAAAAGATTGGAAAAGGAAACAAAAATGTCGAAATTATTAGCATATTGTAGATCAAGCTGAAAACCGAGCCGAGGTTTCGCGACAATCGCATTTTCTCGCATTTCCGGATGTTGCAACTGCATCGCGAGTAGTGCGCAACTGTGCCATAGTCGGGCACCACTCGCGATGCAGTCTCGACATCCGGGAATGGGACAAAATATGATTTTCGGTTTTCAACTGGATCTACAATATCTTTGCCATAAATAATCTGATTTTCATACACGGATAAAAATGAATAAGCGAGTTAGCTTATTATTTATTAATTATTAATATTTGTCAATTTTTATTCCCATCAAAGATTAAAAATTAAGCCCTTTTATAAGCACTGAATTGCTTTTCTATAATATAATAATTGAATTGATTTTGAAATAGTAATTTCTAATCCGAAGACTTGCCAAAATATTTTCACTTAATTTTTGCGAGGTGACGCTGCACATTCGTTTTAGTTAGTTTAGGAATATAAAAGATATTTAATTACCCTGATAATTGATCATTCTTCGATAAAGTCAACGATTGACAGACAAGCAATGAGGACTAGCCGATTTTTTCTGCAGGAACATGTTTCGCTGTGTGCACAGGTAAATCTTATTATTTTTTTAACAGACCCTTTCCAAATAAAGCTATTTCAATTCATTCCTTTCACAGGTTGATTATAGCTCATCCAGATTTTGGTGGAGTGACGGAGCTGGCAAGCAAAACTTCCGGCTCTACCTAAGCAACACGAGTCGCAACGAACAGCGACGAAAATTTTCCTCCTGCCATGCCACCTCGATGCCACCAGCAGCAACAACATGGCGAACACTAAGTTTATCCGGTACTGGACTGGAAGCTGTGAAGTACTGTGGTACTGTGCTGGAAGTCTTGACTGGACCATCGGAGAAGTAACAGATTCTGTGACCGATTGACATTATGGAATGCTTTTACCACAGAATGCTCCTCGGAATAGGCCTTTTCATGTGACACTGCCGAGACTGCACTTGTTTACAACCGCTGAACAGGCCTGCAAGTCCGAAGCTGTCACTTTCATAGAAGAACTGTCAATTGACGATAAAATCAGCTGTTTTTAAACGTCTCGTGAAAAGGCCCATACTCTCAACATGTAATACACACAATAAAAATTTAATAAATACAGACCGTTAATTAAACGAGATTCTTAGCACAGAGAACAGACATGGAGGCTCGAACAAAATTTCTTGCAAAACATGTGTAAACAAACACACCGAACCTCAACGCCATCGTCGTCGACATTGCAACTCACAATCTCATTTTGACAACATGATGGCGCTGGTATGCTCTTGCGTGCATAACGACACTAGCGCACAGTGGCATTTTTTGATGACGCTAGCGCTGATTATGCACGGGATAACGGCGACATTCCAAAGTTATTCAAAATGAACAGTAAAAAGTTATCACAGCATGGCGAGTGCAGCTTCAACGTCTGTTCTCTGTGTTCTTAGTTTCGTGCAACATTTTCCCATTTCTGATGTTTCAATTTGTTTATTTTGATCGCTATGAAAAGTCGATTGGTTGAATAAACTTAATTTAATCCTCACTAGATAAACTTCGATTAATCATTTCAAATGATTAAACTTAAATTATTCATTCGCAGCTTATTATCATATTAAGAATTACAATGAGTGGATAGATCGAATAGGGTTTTAGATTAAAATTTAATCTATTTAGCTTTTTATTTTTTATCCGTGTAGAACGGACAAAGAAATTTGTCTTTTTTACTCCTACACAGAAAAAACAAACATGGTTCTATTAAATATTTTGTCCTTTTGATTTAAAAAGTATTCAATTTTAGTGAAAATAAAAGTAAAATTTTTAAGCGTGAAAATGATATATTTATTTAAAAAGTGTTTTTTCACGATTTAGTGTGTACATTTAAAAGTTGTAAATTTCAACACAAAAATTGTACAAGTGTCAGACCATTGGAAAAAAATGTTTTGTTTTATAAGTGTCAGAGTCCAGAGTTCGTGTTTGTTTTTGTCTGAGATCAGGTTTTGATCTCAGATTTTTGTTTATAGCGCTGCAGCTGTAACGCGAAGTCTGGAAAAGGATCACGGCTGGTCCAACATCAGTCGATGCGAAATGATTCTCGGATGGATCTCGGTGTGGAATATTTCCCCCACTGCCTCTAGCATAGAATATTGTCGCAAGTAAGTTTTTCCAATATCCTATCATTTACCAGCGATTTCTTATCAGAATTCGATTTGTATACATAATGAGCTTTCGTATCTTTCCAGCAAATTGTTTGCCGTTGCTAGATCCGGCCTGCCATGGATTTCTTGTTTGGTCTTGCCTACAACTCACCATTGTCATTCCAACGTTTTTAAACATGGGTCTTTTTGCTGCCATCGCGGACAGAGGTAAGTTTTCGAAACATAATATTCATTCTTGTATTCATTGGTGTTTTATTTGCACATGAGCTTTACTGATTCACCATCAAATTTTCGTCTACTTTGTGTACCAGATCCTGTACCCGTTCGCCCATTAACGGATTAGAAATGGCTCACGCATCCTCGCACGCATATGTATTCGAAATTATCATCAAATTAGAGGGCATCAGAATCATCGCATCGGTTGGAATGGTTCGACAAGGCTAAGCTTCTTCCCTAAATAAGGCTATAACAATAATTTCGACAGTAATAAAATGTTTTCTAAAAAAAACAATTTTTTGGCAAAAGTTAATTGTCTGGAAAACCAGAAATATAAGCTGGTAGGAGAAACGGGTGGGAAAGGGAGTGGTTTTGGGAATTCTCTGAAAAAATCAATCTTTATTCTAACAGTGTTATTATTTAAGTTTGACAGTTTTACAATTTATTTCAAAAGTACATAAACTTTTATTTCAGGGGTTGCGTACCGAGTGACTATCAACTTTTTTTTTAACAGTTTTCTAACTTTTGCTCTAAAGATACACAACTTTCTACGAAAAAGAACCAATGCAACTTTTTATTTCTACCAATGGTTTTTTCAATAATACCAATGAAATTTCTTTCTGTGTAGCTACTAGCTCATCTATTTTCAAGCACACACATTTTACGAAGGTCGAGAAAGGCACCATCACCGCTAGGTGGATTAATCTGGGTTTTTTTTTTGCATTTGACATAAGAAAAGGAAGAAAAACAATCATTTGCTGAATCTCGGTAAAAATATATGCCAAAGATCTCGGTAATTCATTTGCCGATCGCCCGGTAAATTTTGACAGCTGACAAGACTACATGTTTTGCAGCTCAGTCGGCAATTTGAACTTTTAACGAGATTTTTACCGAGCTCTCAGCTGTTGGCAATCTAGCCAACAGCTCGGCAATTTATTTTGCCGGCCTCGGTAAAATAAATTAAGTGTGTAGGAGAATGCACATAAATATTATTAGTTAATGAGGGTTATGTGTGTTTCCACATACATGCTATGCGATTTCACATAGCCGTTATGTGTGAAATGCTATAGCCAAATTTATGTGTGCCACACATAATGGATATGATTGGATTTTTGTCAGTGGATTTTAATAAAAAAAACTCAAATGTGCAGCCCAATCGGGTTGTACGCAAAGGTGACGTTGAACTACGTAGCTGTATGTAATGTGAAGGTTTTCGACTTTTCTGTTCGATGAGACCAAAGCAAGCGTTTTTCGAGGCCAGGCTGAATCTGTTTCGTTGTTTATGCTGTGCTCCTAGGATTGAGTTAGCATTACGATCCGTGGTGATGATAGTGCTTAGACCAACGTTTGAAAAAGATAAAAAAATAAAATTTTCAACGTTATGGAATCAACGGGGTGCATCACGCCACGCGACGCACCAATCAGAAGCTAGGTGTAGGAATGTGCTAGGTAGGCAGAATTAGGCTATAAAACTCGAGTGCCAACGTGTCTCGTTCTCTTTACTTGTTCATTAAGCAGTGTGTAGTGGTCTTACGTTAATAAAGTGTTTCGGTATATTAAAATTAGTTTTTAAAAACGCTAAACGGTATCCAAGATCCCTAACTCAAATAATCGAGGATGAACAACACGTTATCACATATCCAAATTATCAATTGATAAAAGCTCGCTAGAGAGTAAGAATCATTAGATAATTGTATCTCGATTCATAGGATCATTGGCAAATGCTACTTTTGAACTCATTTTACTACATAACGCCAAAACACAATGCCAAGCATTCGATTGAGCTTCATTGATGAGGTTTACATTAGTGCTGTCCAGCTCGAAGTAGCTCGAAGTTGTTCCCGTCCTGCTCGTTCTTTTTTGTCAACAAATGGGCATGAGCAGGACAGGAGAAACTTCGAGCTACTTCAAGCTCTCATTGGATAGCATTATTACACTGCCAAAAATATCCATATAACATATATGTGTAGCCGTTATAAATTTTTGCAATAGCTCCACCCTAATATAATCGATATATAATCACACATAAATTAAATAATTGCTAATTCGAGACCACACATAAAGTTTATTTGGATATATATTTTATAAGTGGTTCGCGTGGAGAATGGTTATGTGTGCGCTGATATACGTCATAAGTTAAATCTATGGATTTTTGCCAATAAATATGTGTGGATTTTTAGTAGTGTAAAATGATAGTTCTGTGTTTATTATCATTTGATCACAACATTTGAAAAGTTATCCCGATGATAACTCGCCTACTTCGCACACCTGAGGAGTTCTCAAATGATAGTTCCGATAGTACCCTGGCTGATAGTGTACCGCTGCTTGACATTTTGTCAGTTTATTGATATTATTCCTTCACGTGAGTTGCGTCGGACTTTGCGTTTACTCCGGCAAAAACCAAGGAATCAGCAAAAACGAGCAGAATAAATTTTACCAAAACGCATCCACTGCGGCAGCGAAGAAGATTCGAGCCTCTACTGACATCAATAGACGTTAGCGAGAAGCTGTCGTCAAACACCCAAAAGCTTTAGAGATAAATCGCGCGTGCAAGTTAGCAGAAATTAGCTGCACCAGCTGAAAGCCCTGTAAGTTGCAATAATTTGACGTCTATGCTGGCTTGAGGTCTCCAATTAGCCTTGTGAATAAAGGCGCAGAATTCGGAGATGGCAAGATCGATCCTTGATCCGATCTTGATCCGACATATTCTCGACACTCTGGGCATAGTGTATCCATTGTATTTGTCACACAAGATACATACTAATCCAATGCCCGGCGTTGAAAGCTTTCAATTAATAAGTTAAAGAGCAGGCCAAGTTCCAGTTGGAATGTAGTGCTATGGAAGTAGAAGCTTTCAATGCAATTACGAGATTAACTGATTCAGCGAATCCGATTGCTAAACTGTTAGCAAGTTTTCAATAGTAAATATTATAATACGTAAATATTGTAATACACTGGATTCGGTGTTTACGCGAAGGATATGGGCCGCGTAAATTAAAACAACGTTAAAAACTGCGTAAACATCAAAATATGTCTGAATAAACCACGTAAATCCCATAATTCGCGTAAAAAAAAAATCGCATGAAAAGCGATTGTGTGAATAGACCCGCGTAAAAAACGACTTCAGTGTACATCGGGTATGAAGCGTTGACTCTTCCTTGATCTAATGGTCCAAGAAAAGTGAAAATCCATCGAGAAACGGCTGAGATATTAACGATCAAAGTCTATCATATTTTCGTGACGTTTTTCGATTTTTTGCAATCGTAAAGTGTACCCCAATATAGAAAAGACAGACGTAGTTCTACGTCAAAAAAGTAATAAATATTTAAATACTTTGTTAAACAATTATTTCGATAATTCCAATATTTTGAAAATCTCAAGCAAAAGCAAAACAATGAAAAATTACCCAAATTTGGGTGAAATTTACTAATAAACCGCTGTCATTCAAGTACCTATTTACGGGTGAAGCTCGGGGTGAAGTCGGTTTACTCATATATAGGTAAATGTCACTTTACCCATTAATACGTATGTGCACTTTTTGGCGATCATAGGTGTAGTGATAGCCAGAAAGTAGCCAGAAAGCTCTAAGCATAGAAAACAAGTTTACTTGTAAAGCTCGGTATCAGTCATAAAGTCAATATAATATGACGTAACGCTATTAATCAGTGTATTAGAAAACATGGCAACAGAGCACATGAAAAGATGTATGAGCTTACTCAGCCATCACTAGCGTAACATGACTGATATGTGTATAGATATGGGAAAATTGACCAAAAAGTTTCGAGTATTTTCGGCAGATGTGTTAGAGGCACATTGGTGGAATCGACGCGGCGTAAAGGCATCCAGGACCAGCGGAGCAGTTCCCGGTGACATTATAAGACCAGTGAGTAAGCGGGTGGCACCGCCCTCTGCTGGTCAAAATGTCACTGGAGGAAGCAGAATTTCCCGATGGCACCCTTTGGAGAGTGAACGGGTAGCGCCGTTTTCTACTCTGCCTTTGGACAGCCATCGGAGGAAGCTGAATTCGTTCCAATTGTGAGGTGGATAGCTGACATCCCTCCCTCAATTGGTACTTCGTTGGGTCGGTCGCGACAATAGGTACACTGCCAAAAATATCTATATAAGATATATGTGTCGCCGTTATAATTTTTTGCAATAGCGCCACCCTAATATAATCGATAAAGAACCACACATAAATTAAATAATTGCTAATTCGACATCACACATAAACTTTATTTGCATATATATTTTGTTAGTAGTTCGCGTGGAAAAGGGTTATGTGTGCGCTGATATAAATCATAAGTTAAATATATGGATTTTTGCCAATAAATATGTGTGGATTTTTAGTAGTGTACTATTCACTTATGTTTGGGTGAACTGAAGTAAGCGTGTAGGAAGTAGCATGATTCAAGCTGGGTGCTGCGGATAGAGTCGCTTTTGTGCTCTCAAGCGATCAGCGGGATATTTTGAAATCAATTACATAAGCAAAATTATTTTGCAGTTACTTTGCTGTCAAACATTTCCCGCTCTTCGAATTTCTCTTTCCATGCTGCATGAAGGCGCACAAATGCGCGAGACTCTACATGACTTTACGATGGTTTACATACATTCCTGCTCCAATCAGCTGCTGAATCTCGTGAAATCTCGTAACGAGTGCATTTTAGTTACATTCCTACTCATTTTCCACTCGAAATATAATGTGAATATATTTGTTAAAAAGAATGCAAAACCCAAACAAAGTTTATTTTTATTGTTTCCCCAAATAATAACAATACTTATCAATATAAGATCTAAAACGAACATAACCACAATCTTCAATGTTTGGCTCCGGCACAATAGAAAAGTTTGGCTTCACTTTGACAACCAAATCGATTCTATCCGCATCACCCAGGATTCAAGTTCTCCTGTTCTGCACATAAGACTCTAGAAAAAAAAAACAAAAGAGCATTTTCCATTAAAAATTTTCTAACTGTTTGACAGTTGGAAAACAATTACGCAAAAGTATAGCGAAAGATGAGCGAAAGCATGGCTGAGTCAATTTTTTTGCCCGTGCACACGCGCATATGACGTCACCGCAGCCATTAACGTTTCCATTGAAATCGTGACGTCATGCTCGTTTGGAGACACGTTTGACAGTTTGTTTGGAGACAGAGGATTTATCTTCGCTCATCTATATATCTTCCACTATCTATACGCAAAAGTGAGTAAAGCATAAAATTCGATCAAGTCATTTCGACTCACTTTTGAGTAGATTCAAATGAGCGTGTATACACGCTCATTTTGATTTTACTCACCGGTGAGTACACTGTGCCACCAAAGTACTCTTTAATGGGTAAAATTTCACCCATTATGAAGTTAAATAGTTCAACTCATTAAAAGAGTAAACTGCGTTTACTCATTAATGAGTACTGAAGCTGTACGTCAAAATAAGGTGTGATTTTTACTCTTTATCAATTTTGAAAGCTACCTTAAAATGGGTGAAATAAACCCTTTTTCTTGTCCTTTTTGTTTATTCCTACAGCAAAAAAAAAAATGGGAACCGTTTATTAAAGACTAAAAATAATTATATCGATTGATATCTTTTTATTGCAAATAAAGTAGTACATAAACAGAACAACTACAATAATTAATATGATATGTCAATGGTAGTAGCACCGCCGATCCGCCGATTAATCGCCCTACCGCCATCGAGACCGGCATACGTTAACACCAAGCACCAAGCACTCCGGGAAGCACCACATTCTCTGCTTCCATTTGAGCGATGCAGAGAGATTTCTTCTCGATTTTCCTCCAATGGTCATCAAAGTAAGGATTGCTGCGGGAAATTTACCGGCCTGGGTAGTAGTTGGACGTTATGTTTTTGGTTCCCATCATGCTCCGCCGGTCCGGCAATCAGAAGACCGCGCTTGTTAGGTTCCAGAACCGTTAATCTGAAAACAAGGAAAATAGTGATTTTCATTATTCTGGTGAAACATTATTGCCAAAAACTTAGCACTGGTAATACTTACAGCGACTGGAGCAGTTTCCGCAAAGCATCTTAATCCACCACTCGAAAATGCCTATACAGCCGATATTGACAAACACGAACACTTAAAGTGTTTTTTCACTCATTAAAGGGTAATCGCCATGTATAATCAAATGGGGATAAAATACCCATTATTTGAAAATTTAAAATACCCATTATTTTGACAGTTCATATATCAAAAAATAGTGTGTATTTTTTCCTCATTAATGGGTAATGCGAGGTTTACAGTGTAGTTTTTTATTGCTTTTTTATTATTTACTCACTATTGAGTAGAAAAAAGCGGATGACGAGTTGAGTTCGTTGACTTTCGTTGAGCGTGTCGACGTGTTGAGCTGTCACACGAAAAGGCTTTTTTTTTTCTTTCATTTGTTGTTGTTTTTTTAGGTTTTTTTTGTGTCATTTTTTTGCTTTTTTTGACAGGCGTTGACATATTTCGGTACACGCTAACCTGGATCTACCCAAAATTATGTCAAAGTGACCCAGATTCGGCAAAACCGTGGTTACTCTAATATGGGTAAGGGTACCTTGACTCAAATCTGGGTGACCGTACAAGCGAAAAAATCTGGGTAACCGGTAACCAGCTCTTTTCGCTCCAGAAAATTATTATTATGTAAAAAATATTAAATAAAACAAAATCCCCAACGCATATCACTTGCCGGCTGTGCCGACAATGCTCCACCATGATGACTTCAACAATTCTTACCTGTTTCTTGCTGCATTCTACGAAAAAATGCCATAATTTATTCTGGCTTGTGACTTCGACTCCGGTCGACGCCATGTTGATACATCCGAAAATGTTAAGTCCCCAGTTACCCAGATTTCGGGTTCGCCTGACTCAGATCCATTTTGTTGACATACCCAGATTTTGACAACTGCTAATATCAGAAAAATCCGGGTACAAACGACCCAGCGACTGAGTTATTTCAGATTAGCGTGTAATACTAAAGACACACCTGTGGTACTTGTACCATGGTACAAGAGAACAAGAAAATTATTCCAAGACTATCTTTGATAAAGACAATAATTGGTATGGTACTCATTTCAAGATTCTTGTACCATGGTACTTGTACCACCAGTGTGTCATTAGTATG
>NW_026943747.1:29571-49520 GCF_024139115.2 Armigeres subalbatus
TTAACTTTGGCCCTAGTTGATCCTATGTCGACATTATATTGATACTAGTCAAGAAATTTTATTGATTTCGTCTATTTGGGAAATTTTATTGACAATTTCGCAACTAAGACATTTTTGGACATTTCAATTTTGTGGTTGGACACCCTTGAAAACTCGGCTAAAATAAAGAAGAAAGAATGAAGAGTTTAAAATTGCATTGATTTACATTTATTGCATTAAAATTGGTTGGATTGGATCAGGATTTGAATTGGATTTGGATTGGACTTGGAATGAATTTGGATTGGATTTGGTTTGAATTTGATTGGATTGGATGAGGATTGGATTTGGATTGGAATTGGATTGGATTTGGATTGAATCGGATTGGATTTATATTCGATTTGGATTTACATTTGGATTGGATTTGAATTGGATTTGAATTGGACTTGGATTGGATTTGGTTTGAATTTGATTGGATTGGATTTGGATTGGATTTGGATTGGATTTGACTGGATCTGATTGGAACTGGGACTGGATTGGGATTTATATTCGATTTGGATCGATTTGAACCGGATCGGATTGATTTGAACTGGATTTGGATTGGACTGAATTGATTTGGATCTGACTTGGATTTGGGATCTGAACTGATCGGATTGATTTGGATTTGATCTGACTGGAACTGAATCTGACCAGATTTTTGACCTGACCTGGACTGGACTTGACTGATCGGGACTGGACTGATCTGACCTTGAACTGGATCATACTTGAAACCGACCTGACCTGGACCGACTTTGACTGACTGGACTTGACTGACCTGACTCATCACTGACCGATCTGGACCGACTCGGACTGACTGACTCGATCCGACTGAACTCGATGGACCGGGACTCCGACTGGACCTGACTGACCTGACCGATCTGACCTGACTGGACTGGAATTGAATCCTGGACTGACTCGACTGGATCAGTCTGACTGGATCTGGATCTGACCTGACCTGATCGAACTGGATCTGACTCTAGACCAACTGACCTGGATCTGACTGGATCTGACCTGGATCTGGGACTGACTGGGACCGGATCTGGACTGGACCGACTGACTCCTGACTGGATCTGGACTGGATCTGGACTGGATCTGACTGATCTGGATCGGACCTGACCGGATCTGGACTGGATCTGACTGGATCTGGATTCGACCTGGACTGGATTGACCTGGACTGACTGATCTGACTGACTGGACTGGATCTGGACTGGATCTGACCGACCTGGATCTGGATCTGACTGATCTGGACTGACCTGGACTGATCTGACCTGGATCGGACTGATCTGGACTGATCTGACTGATCTGACTGACCTGGACTGACCTGACTGACTCTGGACTTGACCTGACCGACTGACTGACTGATCTGACCGAATTTGACTGACTGGACTGACCTGGACTGACTCCGGACTGGATCTGACCGATCTGGACTGACCTGGACTGGATCGATTGACCTGACTGGATCGGACTGACCTGACTGGATCTGGACCGACTGGACTGACCTGACTGACTGACCTGGACTGACCTGATCTGACTGACCTGACTGGACCTGGACTGATCTGGATCGACTGACTGACCTGACCTGGACTGGATCTTGACCGACTGGACCTGACCTGACTGACCTGACTGGACTTGGACTGGATCTGGACTGGACCTTGACTGACCTGGACTGACCTGACTCCTGACTGGATCTGGACTGACCTGGACTGGATCTGGACCTGATCGTGACTGACCTGGACTGACCTGGACCGATCTGACTGACCTGACTGATCTGACTGGATCTGGACTGGATCTGGACTGACCTGGAATCTGACTTGACTGGACTGACTGGATCTGGACTGGACCTGACTGACCTGGGACTGATTTGGATCTGACTGACCTGGACTGACCTGGACTGGATCTGACTGGACCTGGACTGGATCTGGACTGACCTGGACTGGATCTGGACTGACCTGACTGACTGATCTGACTGACCTGGACTGGATCGACTGACTGACTGGACTGATCGACTGGATCTGGACTGGATCTGGACTGATCTGGACTGACCTGACTGACTTGGACTGGATCTGACTGACCTGGACTGACCTGGATCACCTGGGACCTGGACTGGATCGACTGACTCCTGACTGACTGACTTGATCGACTGGATCTGACTGGATCGACCTGGACTGGATCTGGACTGACCTGACCGATCTCGACCTGGACTCGACCTGGACTGACCTGGACTGGATCTGGACTGATCTGGATCGACCTGGACTGACCTGACCGATCCTGACTGGATCTGGATCGACTTGACCGACTTGACCGGATCTGGACTGACCTGACTGACCTGGACTGGATCTGGACTGACCTGGACTGGACTGACTGACTTGGACTGACCTGACTGGATCTGGACTGACTGGACCTGACTGGATCTGGACTGACCTGGACTGACCTGGACTGGATCTGGACTGACCTGGACTGGACTCTGGAACGGGACCTTGGACTGACCTGGACTGGATCTGGACTGATCTGACTGGATCTGGACTGGACCTGGACTGACCTGGACTGACTGACTGACCTGGACTGGATCTAGACTGACCTGGACTGATCTTGACTGACCTGGACTGATCTGGACTGATCTGGACTGACCTGGGACTGACCTGACTGGACTGACTGGACCGATCTGGACTGGACCTGGACTGACTCTGGACCGACCTGGACCGATCTGGACCGACCTGGACCTGGACCTGGACCGACCTGACCGGATCTGGACTGACCTGGACTGACCTGGACTGGACCTGGACTGGACCTGACTGACCTGGACTGACTGACTGGACTGGATCTGGACTGACTTGACTGACTGGACTGGATCTGGACTGGATCTGACTCGATCTGGACTGGATCTGGGACCGGATTGGACTGACCTGACCGATCTGACCGACCTGACCGACCTGACTGGACTGGATCTGACTGACCTGGACTGACCTGGACTGGACTGGACTGACTTGACTGGATCTGGACTGACCTGGACTGACCTGGACTGATCTGACTGGATCTGACTGACCTGGACCCGGATCTGGACTGACCTGGACCGATCTGGACCGACCTGGACTGGATCTGGACTTGGATCTGACTGACCTGACTGATCTGGACTGGATCTGGACTGGATCTGGATCTGGACTGACCTGGAATTGGACTGGACTGGACCTGATCGACTGACCTGATCTGACTGGACCGACTTGACTGGATCTGGACTGACCTGACCTGATCTGGACTGACCTGACTGGATCGGACTGGATCTGGACTGACCCTGGACTGGATCTGGACTGACCTGGACTGACCTGGACTTGACCGATCGACTGGATTTGACTGGACTGGATCGGACTGGACTGACTCTGGACTGACCGACTGGACTGGATCTGGACTGACTCGATCGGATTTGACTGGATTGACCTGATCGGACTTGACCTGGACTGGACCGACCTGGACTGATCTTTGGACGGACCTTGGACTGACCTGGATCTGACCTGGACTGGATCTGACCGATCTGGACTGACCTGGACTGGACCTGACCTGACTGATCTGACTCGACTTGACTGGACCTGACTGGACCTGGACTGGACCTGGATTTTGACTGACCGACTGGACCGGACTGGATCTGGATTGATCTGGACTGATCTGGACTGGACCTGGACTGACCTGGACCGACTTGGATCGACCTGGACTGACCTGGACTGGACCTGAATCTGGACTGGACTCTGGACTGATTCGACTGGACCTGATCGATCTGGATTGACCTGGACTGGATCTGGACTGACTCTGACTGGATCTGGACTGACCTGGATCTGGATCTTTGGACTGACCTGACTTCTGGACTCGATCTGGACTAGACCTGGACTGACCTCGATCGACTGGACCTGGACTGGATCTGACCGACCTGGGACTGGATCTGGACTGGATCTTTGACCGACCTGACTGGACCTGACTGGACCGGGACTGGATTTGGACTGGACTGGATCTGGACTGACCTGGACTGACTTGGACTGACCTGGACTCGACCGGACTGGATCTGGACTGAACCTGGACCTGGATCAATTGGACTGGATCTGACTGGACCTGACTGGATCGACTGGACTGATCTGGACTGACCTGACCCGATCTGGACTGACCTGACTGACTTGGACTGACTGATCTGATGACGATCTGGACTGACCTGACCGACCTGACTGGACTGACTTGGACTGACTTGGACTGGATCTTGGACTGACCGATCTGGATTGGATTCTGACTTGATCTGATCTGGATTGGATCTGACTGGATCTGGACTGGATCTGGACTGACCTGGACTGACCTGGACTGACCTGACCGATCTGGACTGGATTTGACTGACCGATCTTGACTGACCTCGAATTTGGACTTGGACCTGGGATTCACCGACTCCGACTGGAATCTTGGACTGACCTGACTGACCGATCTGACCTGGATCTGACCTGGGATTTGAACTGGATTCCAATCTTGGATCCTGACCGGACTTGACTGGACTTGGACTGACCTGACTGGATTTGGACCGACTGACCTGGACTGACTGGACCGGACGTGACTGGTGGACTTGATCTGACCTGGACTGAAATCTGTACTGACCTGACTGGATCCTGACTGGATCTGGATCTAACCTGAATCCTGACTGATCTGACTGACTGATCTGGACTGACCTGGATCCTGACCTGATCTGACCGACCTGACTGACCTGACCGACCTGGACCAGACCGGGACCTTGACTCTGGATCGGACCTTGACTGACCTGGACCGACTCTGGACCGACCTGGATCGAATTGGATCTGACTGGACTCCATCCGGACTGGACCTGATCCGACTCTGACTGACTTGGACTGACCCGACTGGATCTGGAACCGATCCTGGACTGACCTGGACTCAACTTTCGACCTGGATCAACGGACTGACTCCTGGGACTTTCTAGACTTGACTGACCTGGATCTGACCTGGACTGGGATCTGACTGACCTGACTGACCTGGATCGACCCCGACTGGATCGACTGCTCCTGACCTGAACTCGACTCCGACCGACATCTGACCTGGATCTTCAGACTAGACCTGACCTCGATCTGACTGACCTGGGAAAACGGACCTGGACTGACTCGACTCTGACTGGATCTGGACGGGATCTGGACCGACTGACTGGATCGCTCTGACTGGATCTTGACTGGATCGCGACTGGACCTGACTGGATCTGGACTGACCTGACTGATCTGACTGGATCTGGACTGACTCTGGACTGGACCTGGCTGATTGACCTGGACTCGATCTTGGACTGGATCTCGACCTGGATCTGACTGGATCCGACCTGGACTGACTCGACTGACCTTGGACTGACCTGGACTTACTCCTGGACTGACCTGACCGGGACCGACTGGACCTGACTGACCTGACCGATCTAAATTGATCAAATCGACTGACCGGATCGGACTGGATTTGGACTGGACTCTGACCTGGACTGACTCCTGGATTTGGGCCTGACCGACCTGACTGACCTGACTGACCTTAGACTTGGACTGGATCTGGACCGACCTGGACTCTGATCTGAATTTGACTGACCTGACTGGACCTGACTGACACCGGGACCACCGACTCTGGACCGATCTGGACTTGACTCCTGATCGACCTGGACCTGACCTGGACCTGGACTGGATCTTGACTCGGATTCCTGGGACCTGACCACTTGATCTGGATCGACTCTGGACTGGATCTGGGACTGGACTCTGGACTGGATCTTGACTGACCTGGACTGACCTTGACCGGGACCTTGACTGGATCTAGACTGGGACCAAATCGACTCCGGGACGGATCTTTGACCTGACTCCACCGACCTGGACCGATTTGGAACTGACTCCGGGACCGACCTGACCGACCTGGACTGACCTCGACTGACCTGACTGGACCGATGACTGGATCTGACTGGATCTGATCGGGACTGGACCTGGACTGACTGGACTGGACTCCTGACTGATCTGGATCTGGGATGGACTGGATCTGACTCGATCTGGACTGGATCTTTGACTGGATCTGGACTGGATCGATCTAGACTAGACCTTGACCTGACTCGACCTGGACCGACCTGGGACTGGATCTGACTGGATCTGGATCTGGATCTGACCTGATCTGACCTGACTGACTCTGGACCGATCGGGACTTCAGATCTGACTTGGACTGACTCGACTGGATCTGGACTGGATCTGGACTGACCTGACTGATCTGGACTGACCTGGACTGACCTGACCGACTGGGACCGACCTGGACTGGATCGACTGGATCTGGACTCGATCTGACTCTGGACTGACTCTGGACCGACTCCGATTAGACTGACTAGACTGCGACTGGATCTGACTGACCTGACTGACTCCGACTCGACCTGATCCGGAATTCCTGTGATCAGAATTGGACCTGGACTGACCTGACTGAGACTTTGACCGACCTGACTCCGACTGGATCTGGACTGGACTCTAATCTGACTGACGGACTGGATCTGACTGGACCTAGACCCGACCTTGACCGACCTGACCGATCTGGATCAGACCTGGTACTGGATCTGGACTTGGACTGACCTGGAACGGACCTGACTGACTTCACTGATCTGGACTGACTCTGACCTGACCGATCTGGACTGGATCTTTGACTGGATCTTGATCTGGATCTTTGATCTGGATCCAGACTGGACTCCTGGACTGGACCGGGACCTGACTGGACCTGGACTGACTTGGACTGGATCTGGACCGGGACTTCCTGGACTGACCTGGACCGATCTGGACTGACCTGGACTGATCTGACTGGACCTGGACTGACTGGACTGGATCGACCTGGATCTGACCTGGACTGACCTGGAATCTGGACTGACCTTGACTGGACTCCAGGATCTGACCGATCTGGATCGACCTGGGACTGACCTGGACTGATCTGGACTGGACCTTGGACTGGATCTGGACTGGACTGGACTGGACCTGACCGACCTGGACTGGATCTGGACTGGATCTGACTGATCTGACCTGAACTGACCTGACCGACTCCGACCGACTCCGGACCGACTCCAGACTGGATCTGGACCGATCTGGGAATTTGACGACCTGACCGATCTGGGAGACTGGATCTGGGACTGACCTGGACTGACTGGATCAGACCTTGACTGACTTTTTGGACCGACCTGGAACTGAAGACTGGATCTCGACTGACCTGATCGGGATCTGACCTTGGATCTGACTCGATCTGGACTGGACCTGGATCTGGAACTGACCTGATCTGACTGGTACCTGGACTGACCTGGAACTGGATCTGACCTGACTTGACTGATCTGGACTGACCTGACCGGATCTGGACTGGATCTGGACCTGGATCTGGACTAGACTGGGAACTGGACTGGATCTGACCTGACGATCTGGACTGGATCTGGACTGACTTGGACTGGATCGACTGGATCTACCGGACTGACTGATCTGACCTGGATCTGGACTGACCTGACTTGACCTGGACTGGATCTGGACTGATCTGGACTGGACTGACCTGACTGGATCTTGACCTGGATCTGGGACTGGATCTTGACTGACCTGGACTGACCTGGACTGGATCTGGACTGACCTGATCTGAACCTGGACTGGACCTGGACCTGACTTGGAATTCTGACCTGACCGACCTGACTTGACCTGGATCTGGACTGGATCTGGACTGACCTTGACCGACCTGACTGACCTGGACTGGATCTGGACTGACCTCCGACCTGACCTGGACTGACCTGGGACTGACCTGGACTTGGACTCTGACTTGACCTGGACCGACCTTGGACTGGACCTGGACTGGACCCGGGGATCTGACCGGGACCTGACCGACCTGGACTGGACCTTGGACTGGATCTGACCGGGATCTGACCGACCTGACTGATCCGACCTGGACTGACCTGACTGGGATCTGGACTGGATCTGACTGACCTGGATCTGAACTGGACTGGATTGAACTGACCTGACTGAATCTGACCTTGGACTGGGACCTGGATTGATCTGACCGATCTGGACTGGACCTGACTGACTGGACCAGACTCCTGACTGGACCTGACCGGATCTGGACCGATCTTGGACTGGATCTGGACTGGACTTTAAACTCCTGGACTGGATCAATTGGACTGACTGGACCTGAACCTGGACTGACCTGGACTGGGATCTGGATCAATCTGACTGACTCTGGGACTGACCTGACCAATCGATCTGACTGGATCTGGACTGGACTGGACTGGACTGGATCTGGAACTGATCTGGACTGGATCTGACTGACCTGGGACTGGACCTGGACTGGATCTGGGATCCGACCTGACTGACTGGACTGATCTTGGAACTGGGATCAAACCGACCTGGACCGACCTGATCGGACCTGGATCTGGACTGGACTTGACTCAACCGACCTGGATCTGGATCTCTGACCGACTGACTGGACTTGGATCGATTGGACCGACTTGGACCTGACTCGACCGACCTGGATCTGATCTGGACTGACCTGGACCGACCTGGACTGACCTGGACCGACCTGACTGGATCGACTGGACTGGATCGACTTGGACTGACGGATCTGACCGATGGACTGGATCTGACCTGACTGGATCTGGACTGACCTGACTGACCTGGACTGGATCTGGACTGACTCCTGACTGACCTGGACTGGACTCTGACCGAACCGGACGTTGACTCTGGACTGGATCTGGACTGACCTGGACTGGATCTGGGACTGGATCTGGACCTGACCTGGGACGGACTGGATCTGGATCTGGACTCCTGACTGGATCAACTTGGACTGACCTGGATCCGACTCTGGATCCGGTTACCTGACCTGGACTTGGACCTGACCGATCCATCTGGGATCTTGGGACTGACCTGACTGGATCTGGATCAATTCTGACCTGGATCTTGACTGATCTGGACCTGACCGATCTGACTGGACCTTGGACCGATCTGACTAGATCTTGGATTGACTGGATCTGGACTGACCTGATCACCCGACTGACCTTGATCTTTGACTGGATCTGGACTCGAATCTTGACTGGATCTGGTACTGGATCTGACCTTGATTCTGACTGACTCTGACTGGATCTGGGATCGATTTACTGATCTGGCCTGGACTCTTGACCAAATCGGACCTGGACTGATCTGGACCCAACCTAATCTTGGACTGGATCTATACCGACCCTGGATCTGACTGGCCTGGACTGACTCCTGACTGGATCCTGGACCGTGATCTGGACCGACCTGGGACTGATCCTGGACTGGATCGGAACGAATTTGACTGATCTGGATCGATCTGACTGACCTGGACCGGATCCTCGACCTGGATCTGACTCTGACTGACTCCGACCGACTTGGGACTGGATCTTGGGACTGGTACTTTGACTGACCTCCGACCGATCTGACTGACCGACTTGGACTGACCTCCGACTGGACCTGACCGACTCTAGACCTGGAACTGACTGACGGACTGACTTGGGACTGACCTGGACCTGAAACTGGACTGGATCTGGGAACTGACCCGTACTGACTGGACTTCTGACCTGGGACTCTGACTTGGACTGGATCTGAACTGGGATCTGGACTGGATCGACTGATCTGGATCTGGATCTCGACCTGATCTGACTGGATCTCCAACGACTGACTGAACTGGACTGGGACCTGATCTGACTGGATCTGGGACCTGAACTTTGATCCGCAACTTGACTGACTCCACCGACCTGGACCAATCTGACTGACCTGGATCTGTATCTGACTGGATTGGCCTGGATCGACCTGGACCGGATCTGGACTGGATCTTGGGCCGATCTGACTTGGACTGACTGGTATTGACCGACTGGATCTCGATCTGATCTGGATTGAATCAACCAACCCAATCTTGATTTCGATCTAATCCAACTCAACGGACTGACTCCAGTACTGGATCTGGACTGGCTCTTGACTGGATCCGACTGGATCTGGACCTGATCCGGACTGACCTGGATCAACCGATCAATTTGGACTGATCTGGACTGGTATCCGACCGACTTGACTGGAACTGACCTGACTTTGGACCGACTAGACCTGGACTTGGACCGACTGAAACCGTACCTTGACTGACTTGACTGACTCCTGGACCTGACCGTGATCCTGAATCTGGACTGGATCTTGGACCTGGACTGACCTGGACTGGATCGGACTCTGACTGGATCAAAAGACAGAAAGACCTGGAACCGACTGGATCAAATCGACTGGTATCTTGACTGATCTGGAGGCTGACCAAGGAAACTGACTTGGAACACTTCAACACTTGTGCCACTCCAGCATCTGCATTCCGACTGGATCTAAACTTGGATCTGGATCCGATTCTTGACCGACTTCGACTGACTGACTCTGGACCTGACTGGATTAGACTGACCTGACTGGATTTGGCCCACCTGACCTGGACTTGGACTGGCCTGGGGCTGACCTGAACCTGGACTCCGAACTTCGACCTCAGACTGGACTGACCGGACTGGATCTGGACTGGACCTGGACTGGATCTGACTGGATCTGACTTTGGACTCGACTGGATCTGGACTGGATCTGACTGGATCTTTGACTGGACTTGACTGGATCTGGATTACCTGACTTGACTGGATCTTGGACTGGATCTGGGATCAAAAAGATGTGTTATAAGACAGAACCCACCGCTTTATCCAGAGGCCCAACAGACCGAACACCCCAACATCTAGCACTTGTTACTGGATCTTGGATTAAATGGAATCCTTGACTGGACTCGGATTGATCCGGCCTGGACTGACCTTGACCGACCTGACTTGGGACCTGACCTGACTGACCTGGACCGATCTGACTGAATCTGACCTGAACCGATCTGGACTGACCGACCTGACCGAACCTCGGGATCTGACCTGACTGGACCTGGATCTGGACTCCACCGGATCTGATCAATCTGACCGACTGACCTGGACTGGAACGCTGGACTGGGATTCTTGGACTGATCAGACTGGATCTGGACCGACTCTGGACCGACTCCTTGACCAGACCTGGACTGACCTGGACCTGGACCTTGGACTCGACCTGGACTGACCTTGACCTGACTTGGATCGACTCCGACTGACCTGGACTGGATCTGGACTGATCTGGAACTGGACCCGAACTGACTCTGACTGGATCTGACTGACTCTGGACCGACCTGGATTCGACTGCACTGACCGACCTGAATTGATCGATCTGACTGATCGATTGACTGGATCGACTGACCCTGGACTTGGACCTTGACTTGGACCTGACCGATCAGAACCTGACCAGATCTGACTGGATCTTGGACCTGGACTGACCGATCTGGACATCGCACTGATCCTGGAAGCTGGACTCAGACTGCACTTGAAACCGTATCTGGAACTGGAATTGATCTGGACGGACTCCTGACTGATCTGACTGACCTGGAACTTGATTCGGACTGGACCTGGACTGATCTTTAACTGACCTTGACTGACTCTGACTGGACCTGGACTGATCAGAACCTGGATCAGACTGACCTGACTGGATCTGGACCGACCTGGACTGGGATATGACCGATCAGCTTTGAACTTTGGACTAGCATCTGGACTGGCATCTGGACTGGACTCAGATGGACTGGATCTGATCTGACCTGGACTGGATCTGAACCGGCATCTGGATCTGACTGGGGACCGACTGGCCCCTGGCTCTGAACCGACCTGGACTGACCTGACTGGGACCGACTGGAATCGACCTGGATCTGACTCCGGACTGACCTCCGGTACTGGATCTGGACTGACCTGACTGGATCACCGACCTGGACCTGACTCTTGACCGACCTGGACTGACCTGAAACTGGATCTTGACCGACCTGAATCAATCTGGAACCGACCTGGACTGGATCTGGACTGATCTGGAACTGACCTGACTGGACCCGACTGGATCTGGACTGACTGACGGGACTGACCTGGACTGACTCCTGGACCTGGACTCCTGGATCAATGACCTGACTCCGGGACGATCGGGACTGGATCTGACTGACCTGGACTGACTCTTGGACTCGATCTGGACTGACTCACCCGATCTGACCTGACCGCGACCTGGACCTGGACTGGATCTTGGACTGAATTCTTGGACCTGGACTGACCTGACCTGGACTCTGGACTGACCGACTGATCTTGACCGATCTTGGACCGAATCTGGACTGCATTCTGGAAACTGACCAAACGGGAAACGACCTGGAAATCTGACCTGACTGGATCTGACTGACCTGGACTGGACTGGATTGACCGATTTGGACTTGATCGGACTGACCTGGACTGACCAATTTGGACTGGATTCTGGGGATCAACGTGGACTGGATTGACCTGATTGGGATTTTGGATTGACCTGGATTGATTTGATCTGATTTGGATCTGACCGATTTGGATTGATTTGGATTGGATTTGATTGGATTTGGATTGATTTGGATTGATTTGGATTGATTTGGATTGATTTGATTGGATTTGGATTGATTTGATTGATTTGATTGACCATTGATCCAATCAATTTGGATTGGATTTGTATTGGGTTTGGAATGGATTTGGATTGGATATGGATTGGATTTCGATTGAATTTGGATTTGATTTTGATTGGATTTGGATTGGATTCGGATTGGATTTGGATTGGTTTGGATTGGATTTGGATTGGATTTGGATTGATCTGGATTGGATTTACTGATTGATTTGGATTGATTTGAAACTGGATTTGACTCATCGAACTGGATTCTTGAATCGGATTCGATTGATCTGATCTGATTTGGATTAGATTTGGATTTGATTTGAGATTGTAAAAGACTTACCGTAAAGAGAGAAAGTTACAGACCAATCACCGCTGTCTTCGACCAGAGGTCGCAATAAACCGAACACTTAACATTTAAAGCAATAAACAACAGACATGGACATTTCACACAACAATCTAGTAACAGTGGAGAACTTTTCGCCATTTACGAAAAATTCTTTTCTCCTTAATAAGCGGGAATCGGAAACCCACACTCCACAGTACATGCGTTTCAGATCGTCGGCTAACCGTACGCACAATGAAGCCCGAAGGATTTGGATTTGGATTGATTTGGACTTGACTTGATTGATTTGGATTGGATTTGGATTGGATTTGGATTATATTTGGATTGGATTTGGATTGGATTTGGATTGGATTTGGATTAGATTTGAATTAAGAGTGGATTGGATTTGGATTGGATTTTGAATTGATTTGGATTAAATTTGATTGGATTGGACTTGGATTGAATTTGGGTTGGATTTGGATTGGAATTGGATTGTATTTGTATTGGATATGGGTGGGATCGACGATTGAATCAAATGAGTCGTTTTGATTTTTTTGTATTGTTTTGTTTTTTAAGGTTTTGTCATACAGCCGCGAAATATATCCTACGAAGCATGCCAAGACGAGCTAGCCACAGCCTGAAAGTCTCGTTAACAATGAATAAAAATAATCCTACGCAGCTCGATGCTTCAATTAGGCTTTCAGCATTCATTGTATTTCAGAATGCAACTTCAAGCTTATTAAATCATATTGTCATTCCAATATAATAGCAACAGTGGCATTACGGATCGAATGGGAACTAAAAAATAAAAATATAAACCGGATTTGGAAAGATTGAAAAAATTTCTTTGTCTACTCTGCAAACGTGCTGTCGTCTATTTGTTTTACTGTGAAATTGTGCTAAACGGCAACAAAAATCTACTCATCGCCACGCAAACACACTTTATTATTTATAACTCAATATCAATGATGTGTAAATCGATGAGTGTTAAGAATGGCCAAAGTTCACCATCTCCTAAACTAACCGAACGTGAGCAATTTTATTTATTCATGAGCCATTGATTAGTCTGTCAAATTCTTGATGATAGAAACCATTCCATAGGTCTATCGAATGCCGCTGCTGTGTGTCTCCTCGCACGTAAAGACAAAGTGCCATGAGGGTATCTGCAGAAGCTATCACGTCCTTAGGGAAAGGACAGACCAATCAGCCATTCGGGCCACGTTTTCAACTCAAATCGCGGTCGTCTGGAATTCACAATCGAATCAATGGTAGTGTTTCCTAAACAAGATGCTACATGTACCAAACAACTACGGGTTCTATCGGGTTTTCCTTGCTTCAATACAGCGACAAACGATAAAGCGAAAAACGCTCGGGAAAAACGAAAAATAGCTTATCTGCCATAGACAAATCTATCATCAAATAATGAAACTTCAAGTTGTCGAATGCTGTCGTCGAAATGCCGAGATACATTTACTGATGGTATGTGGTTGTGAGCTTGGTAGGGATGATGGTATATTGCAGTGCCAATGTTTGTAGTGCGATTTCCGAAAAATGTGAAATTTCCGGGCGAGCTTCCAGTCAGTGAAGTCAACAGACCGTTAAAATGAGATACTGTTAGCGAGTCTGGGCGACTACACGGTACGCGGTAATGCGACGGTTTGCACTTCATTTTTTTGATAACTTCCTGTAGTCACGTATCTAGTCCATGCGTATTTTGGAAAACGTGATGTGCAAGTGAAGAGCATCAACAGTTCTAGCAGTTAGTCTAGATATTTTGTCGACATCTAATATGAGGCATTAGATTTATTTATGCATGTCGAGTTTGTTCAAAACTCTTCAAAATAAATGAACTTTTTTCATCTTCTATGAATTATGGGATCACTTCAAAACATAACCTTCGATAGGAATATCGTTGACCCATAGTTTTATGTAGCGATCGACAAATTAGGGATGTATCTATATGTGTGTATCTATACAACGCAGTATCGATTGAATCCGATTTAAATCCTATCCTATCGAAATACAGGCAATACATTTTCGAGATGATGAACATGTAATACAGTTCAGGACGATCATCATATTTACCCAGAAAATATTTTTATCACGAGACAATTGTGCATATAACGGCAGCATAATGAGTAGTATACAAGTAGTACGGATTCTGAAGAGTGCTCATAAATATCTGGAATCACTTGAAGATAACTACACGGATTTCGGCAAAGAAACCGAAGTAAATCTTGTCTAGTCCTTCGTCAACAGTTTTATTGCCCGTTGAAAGTACAATTTGAAATAGTAATGCTGCAAATCATTCAAATTTCCATCACTGTCGTAGATGCGACAGACTGGAAGCTGATAGTGAGTACTTGTTCTTGGAATGCGTATACTGTCACTCAATGCCATGGAACGATTTTCTAATGCATCAGAAAAGGAAAAGATTGATTGTCGTTTTTTGAATACGAAAATTTTGTCTTCATCGGCTCAAAAATTGGAGTGGGGTTTTGAAGTCTAGAAGATTTCAGTTTGAAGTTGGAAGAATGTGGATTGAGGAAAATCTGATTTTAGCTGGATCATAAATACCTATTTTTCGTTTTCGCATGAAATATTTTAACAGTAAACGCAAATGTCACATCAAAACGGCAACATACTCATATATGCAAAAAGTGATTTTGTCACTATATGATCGGATGTGGATAAATAACTACAAAGTTCTTATCTCACATTGACGCATTGCTCTGAGTTGGTTAACAGAAATAAAAGAACGAAAGTGAATGCTGCCGTCAAGCACAAAATTTTGACAAAGGAAAAGCTGCCCAACCAACCTGAGGAATCCCATCCATCGGGCATTATTTATCGCCAGACGGAAACTTCATTTGATTTCTGATGCGCAGAAAATCTGGACGAGGGTAGAATATTTTTCGAAATGGGGTGGAGAAAAATGAAGAAAATTATGGAAATAAAACCACTGGCACTGGATGACTGGAACTGAGAGGCCGATGACAGGATGTGGCCTATACTGCAGGCAGCAGAAGGTCGCTTCCTGTGGGGTGTGTGGTTGTAGTCGTACATTTAAGCCAAATGCCGTTTCCCTGAGGAAACAAAATGAGATGAGAGAAAAAGTTCCTGCTCCATCTTGGGAACGTGGGAATGGAAATTAATGAATCCAAATATATTAACAGTGGACGACCTGATTTATTGTGGCTGGCAAGGGTGGTTGTAAATTTAATGAGTCGGCAGACCCTCAGACGTTGTGGAGGCAAACTTTTTAAATAAATCATTCTGCTGGAGTTGATGTTGATGATAAAAATGTGTCCCCTTGTCCTGTGAGCACGAATCACGTCCATAATAGTTTCTCTAATTATTACCGTCCACTAAGGAAGATCCAGTACGTCACCCACCAAAAAGGCGACTCTTCAAATCCTCCCTTCCAGTATGCTTTTATTAACTTCTTTAAAAAGTAGAACCGTCACGCTTCTTGAACATTGCCGACCGCCCCCCCCTCCCCGGGAACCACCATGAAGCGTTAAATAATAGTAGTACTTTTACTAACCAATGAGCCAATTTTCTGTCAAGTTCCTTGCGCCACTGACTGTTTTGCAGGCGAAGTAAGGCAAACCTCTCCAAAGTTAGCCTCGCGATCAAAGCCGGTAGGATTTTAATTCGGAAATAATTTCGCAAAATACCGTCTTCATTTTGGTATTTTTGCAATTCCAATACATAGGGGCTCATGCAATTTTTAGTAACATAATGCATTTTCTCAAAAACTCCTTTCAAGAAATATGTTAACGCAGAATATTTGGAATTTATGAGGTTTTGAAAAAGATGTTCAGTGAAAAATACATTTGAAACTTCTTTGTCGGCTAATATCTCAGTAATCGGAAAACGAAATATTGACCTGACATGAAAGTACCGGCAGCATTTTAAAAATTTCTGGATTGATTGGGATTCCTCATAAAAGAAGTAAAGGACCTTAATTTCTGCTTCTAGGAAAGTTTTTTCATTAAAGTTGATGTTTCCTGAACCTCAGTTTTATTCAAAACTTCTGAAAGTTCAGGAGCATCAACAATGTAAGTCGACTGATAATGGGTCATTAGCTTTTCACTCAACTACCTGATATTGGGAACAACATTGGAAATAAAATATTGATGAGAGTGTTTTGTTTATTAAACACTTGTTGGCATTTGAAATAAATTCAGGATACTCATTGGCCGCAATGAAAGTTTTCGATCACAGAGATCGATTGATAATTGCCGTTTGTTGAATGAATGACAGAATTCAGAGATTATTTGGTCACATAATAAGGATTTTTTGACTTGCTTATGAATTACGTTGAATCCATTTTTATTGTTAACGTGCTTATGGTGAACAATACCTAGTAATTTCTACATTATCATATGCTATGTACAGGGGTTTATTAGAAACAAGGGAAGTAGCGGTCTGAAGACAAATTTTCGTCAAAAAGCATAGCGCTACGTACTTAACCATCGGGAGTGACAATGGGTCTGGGGGGGTGAGAATGGGTCAGCTGCTCTCACCGACAGTCTGAAGGTCGTTGAGCAAAAATCGTTCAAATAGGTCTCTTTAATTTTAGTCTTCTTGCCCTCAGATATTCAGGAATCTCCTTTTGAACTTCCAAGGAAGCACTTTGGGAATTTCTAAGGAAAATTGTTTCAAATGTCAAAATTCTTCAAATTTTCAGCGGAAGATTACGTTCAAATAATGTGTTCATCAACATAAAAATTAGATTTCAACGGCAAATTTCTCGAAATTTTTAGAGGAAATTCACTGGAAGTTGAATATAACGAAATTTAAAACCAAAATTATTTTAGAACTTTACGGATTTAGGTAAAAAAATTAGATACCTCGGCTTGGTATTTCAACTTGAAAAAATTTTTAAGGAATTTCTTTTGGATTTACAGGAATCTTTGTCCATAAGAAATTCTTTCGAAATTCAATGGAAAATTATTGAAAAGAGGTGAAGGGTAATTTGGTCTCGAAAATAATTGATGAAAGCTATTTGGGCGCATAATTCGTTATTAAGTTGAAAATCGTCAAGTCAGGGAATTGTATTTAATTGAAATGAACGCTTTGGGCAAAACGGTTATACAAACGAATTGGTAATTTGGCCAAACAAAAGCACTTATTCTTTCTAACACGTCGTTTGGCCATTAGAATAGGTTATAAGATCGAAAATGGTTGTTTGACAGAAAGGGCCATTTACTGATTATTGATTACTGAACGGGTAATATGGTCAAAAATATCCACCCGTTTGTCCAAATTACATTTTCATTTGGCCGACAAACGGCTATTTCGGCCAAACAACTTTTTGACCAAACGACTTTGCGGCACAAATTAAGCCGAAGTCGGCCGAACAAATACATTTTCGGCGTATGTTTATTTCAGCCTAGATAAAATTGTCGACTAGATGGGTCTTGGTCTAATGGTTTGTTCGGCCGAATGGCGGTCTTGTGTCTATCGGCCAAATGGCCCTACACTGTGCCACCAAAGTACTCTTTAATGGGTAAAAAAGTACCCATTATGAAGTTAAATAGTTCAATCCTCATTAAAAGAGTAAACAGTGTTTACTCATATTAATGGGTAAACCACTTGAACTTCAAGTCACAGAGTGATTTTTTACCCATTAGCTGGAAAAAGTTTGACCGGAAAATGGGTAAAAACATACTCTTATTGTTTTAATAACGCATATCCGAAAAATTTGAAAACAAATATCAAGTTATTAAAACGATAGACACGTTGAGCATTAAAATAATCGAACATGATAATATTTATTCAATTATGAACGTACATATATTTACATAATGTTTATAAACAAATAAGTTGTTGCCTTCCAACAAGACGCGAAATCTTGCCATTTCCAGACGTATTCTTTTTAGTATGAACTACGTATAAGTGCATGATCCGGCCGATTCCGTCGATGGAAATAACTGGAATTCCTTCATAAACTTGGATCATGAGATCTACACTGTTCTCGGGCAAATCGGACCATTTAAGCTACAAACGAGGTCCCATCTGGTGGCGGCATCTTTGCGCCGAACTGCGGAGCACCACTACTAGCTGCTTCAGGGCCATCAGTCAATACCGGAATCGAAGGCATATTCCGTATTACCGTCAACCGTTTCGTCCCTCCCGATACCAAGCTTCACTACGAATCCTCTTCAGCGGTTGCATCCGGACCAATGTTGGAAAATTGCCGTTCCTTCTACTGTCGACTACCGCCTTCAGCTTCTTAATCTACGGAATATCACCAGCAGCTGCAGTTGCATCATGCCAATCAACTTCCAGAATCGGAGGTTTCTAAGTTCGAGGCAACTTTGTTGGTGGCTTATAACTTTTTCGATCGCCTGGCTGAAATAGGAATAATTTATTGGATATTTATTAGGAATAACCGTAACAAGCTTGAGCTTGAGCTTGAGCTTGATTGACTGCTCGTAGTTGCTACTCCATTGGCGACCAGACTCAGCTGTTCTTGCAACAGGAACCAACAGATGCTTTGCTTGGGACCAGCACACATCTTCAATGTGCAAGTACTGGTGATCTCATTTGTAAGGTCATATTGGCGCCTGCCGTCAGAATGCAAGTCAATGTAGGGAAGGGGGAGGAAATGATGATGCAATCACTCGCCCACTGCAAAGCCGAATATACCTCTGCACTTGCCACGAGTTCATGCGGAATTTGCTGGAATTTCTGGGTTAGGGTTGAGAGGCAGAGGTCCGCCCTGGTTAATGAGCTGCCAATGTGATAGAGTAGGAGAAAACTCGATGGAATTTCTAATTGGATGTAGGGAAACGAGCCTATAAGTTCATTTCCAATTCTAGCAGATCACCAGAATACTCAAATTGGAAGGTATAGGAACAGTAATGGAAACGGTATGGAAGTCCATTTCCAGTTCCTGAAGCGGGATTGCCAGAACATGAGAAATAAAGAGAAAGACACAAAGTAGGATAATGGAACGGACCTGGGATTTGAATTCACGACCTCCCGCGTATGAGGCAAGAAGCAGCAGCCATTACATGACTCACTTCGCTCCGCCTCAAAACATGAGAGATCACGCACCGAACTAATTGTTTTTATTATTGGCCGCG
>NW_026943748.1:0-1016 GCF_024139115.2 Armigeres subalbatus
CACCTTCATCCGATGCATCGCTTGCCACCACCCCAACACATCCGGCCGATCGATTTGAATTTAAAGCCGAGGCATTTTCACCCCCACTTCCCGTAAAAACTTCATTTCTGTACCCAAAACCACCTTTATCCGATGCCTCGCTTGCATCTGCCGAGCTTTTCTCAATCACCCCACAACATTCGGCCGATCGATTTGAATTTGAAGCACTTTCACCATCATTTCCCGTTAAAACTTCATTTCTGTACCCATCTCCACCTTCATCCGATGCATCGCTTGCATCTGCCGCGCTTTTTTCAATTACCACACCACATCCGGCCGATCGATTTGAACTTACAACCGAAGCACTTCTACCCCCACCTTCCGCAAAAACTTCATTTCTGTACCCATCTCCACCTTCATCCGATGCATCGCTTGCATCTGCCGCGCTTTTTTCAATCACTACACCACATCCGGCCGATCGATTTGAATTTGCAGCCGGACTTTCACCGCCACTTCCCGCAGCAACTTCATTTTCGCCTTCAAGCATTAAGCTATTATCAACGATGTCACTTCCGACTTCCATTTCGGATATTTTAAAATCTCGTCCGCGCACTTTGCACAACCTGCTGCGATGGATCACGCACGTTTAATGAGATGCACCGTGCAAGAATAATTCTTACGCCCCACACATTCATCAAAACCCGAGCCAACCTACACAGAAAGAACAGGATAAAAGCTGTAGTATATGTCGTTTCCGACAGCCGTATTGTGTTGAAAGGGAGAACGAGCTCCTGTCGATTCATCATTTGATTGTAGAGAATGAACAGACCGTTCGTTTTCGTCAAGCATACAAAGTACATAACCCAGTAATCAACTGTCGTGCGCAATAAAAGACGGCAACGTTGCATGTCGCATGAGAGCAATGTGGTGAACTGTCATGACGAGCGCTACTACGAGGCTGTAATGGTAGGAAGAAGTCGACATCCCTCAAACAACTGTCCTAAGGCTGTACATTTGGAAAGCCTGGGCAGGAGAAA
>NW_026943748.1:1037-2000 GCF_024139115.2 Armigeres subalbatus
CATTCGACGCAGAATCTTGTCTCATTGTTTCCTATCACGGATAACTTCGTAAACTCATTTATGAGTAAAAATATAACCATTTTTGGATCTTGTATTGAGCTGTCAGAAAATGGGGAAATTTTGACAACTTGAAATGGGTGAAAAAATACCCATTTTGAGAAAGTTGACCAACTTCAAAAACGTTTAATTTGAAACCCATAAATGGGTGAAAAAGTGTTGTGAGATTTTGTTCGGAAATTTAGCTGCCAGTTGCGTGCTGCGGCGTTGCTGAAATTTCTTGAATTATTGTGATCTGTTTTACGCGGAAATAATAGAAACACTTGAACGTAAGTAACTGAAATCAATTCTAATTGAATGTAAATAACCTACAGTTTATTTCATTATTCAATAGGATTGGAACCGATGGAAGCGCCTCTTCAACAAGACCACGATGAGGGTTATTTCTATGGACTGCAAAAATATCATTATTTAAAGACTTTGTAATGTTGAACGCGTAAAAATGTATATTTGAAAATAAATAATCGAGTATGAGAATTTTATTTGTTGTACTCTTCTTTAAACCTGCAAAAATCTCATTTTTATTATTTCCCATTCCAGATCCATTCTCAAAAATGAGAGTTTTTTACCCATTTTCAACAAAAATCAATTCTAAAGAATGGGTAAAAATGCCACATTTTTTGACACATATTGCGCTTACTCATTTATGAGTAAAACATAGTTTACTCTTTTAATGAGTAGATCCACTTATTCTTCAAAGTGAGTGAAAATTTACCCTTTAATGAGTTTTCGAGGTTCTCCGTGGCGCTGCTGTCTGTTCGCGCTGTTGCCATATTTTTTACACTGGACAAATAAACATCAAAATCTATCTCTTTTGCTTCGCACTTTGACAAGACAGGGACGACCAGCTTTTGTCAAACTTTTGTCAATCTCGCGACCCGCGGGTGAAATTTGCGGAATTTGTTC
>NW_026943749.1:0-24285 GCF_024139115.2 Armigeres subalbatus
GAATTACGCTAATAATGGCGTTCCATTTATGTGCATGATTTTTAGCGTAAATTTCAGTGGATTTTTCTATCTGTGCGCTGAAAATGTTCCCACCGATTCTATTAAAATCAGTAACATTTTCAGTAGAGAGCACAGGAAAAAGAGTAAACGGAGTCCGTCAGTGTTTTACTTAATCTGATGTTCTTGGAAAAAGGATGATGCTAGCTCTATTCCTCTAAAAAAAGATCATTCTGCTGCTGCTGCTCCCCACGCTTCGAATTCGCCCACGAAGCGGACGAACCCACTTACTCGCATTGAAGCGGAGCCGTTCTACTGATGCGATACAACGGCAGCTCCCCACCGTTGTCGCTTCGAGGAACGCGGGGGTTGGTGTCACCAGCTCATCTGGATCTAAGCGGAGCAGGTATTCCAGGAGTGCTCCCACGCTTCCGATTAACAGGGGCGGGTGCCACCCCGCTTACCCTCATCTGAGCGGAGCTGGTCGTTGCGTCAGCTCCCACGCTCTGGCCAATAGAGCGGAGTTTTTCGTGTGCGTGTCTTGTCCTGTACCCGTCTAAAAAGCAATTGGCAAGGTACGATCTGAACAATGTATGTCAATCATTTGTTTCATTCTGAGGTTAGCTGTGAAAAACAAAATTTTTATTTTTCGTTCTTGAAGAATTTTGTTTAGAACACAATTTTGTTTTCATTAGTATTATTATTATTTTCCAGTGTTTCTGTTATTATAATCACACTCTTGTGGTATTTGTTGGAATGAATAAATAAACAATATTTAACAGAATACATACTAGAAGTGTATATATTTATATATCACTGTACCTTTCAACTTTTTCTTTCCTGCTTGTACTTGATACGTTTTGATTTCCTAGATTATTATTCAAGAGATACATTTTCTGCATGTAGCTTCTTTTCTGGAAAATAAATTTTCGTCCTGACAAGGGCAGTTTCTTTATATAGCTTGATCTTTCCTCTTTGAGATTCATGGTCAGACGCACTTTTATCACTTTGAAGCATATAGGGTCCGAGTCAGAGTTTCGGAAATCTTGGTAAAAGATTTAGTTATTATTCAATTTCCTTAATAACAAAGGAGTCCCATTTGGAACACTTGCAGATCAAACCTCCTGCGAAAAATTTTACTATGATTTGAATTCCGCTTTAAGCCTTCAGTTGATCCAATGCTCCCGCTCCGATATGTGGACCTAATCGCTTGCTGGTTGTCCTCATTCTCTCGTAGTTATAATGAAAAGATTTGTGCATCGCTATCGGTCCTTGTATTTGATGGATGTACAAGTGCACGTACAAATCAAGTTTAGATGAAATGTAACCTTTTCGGCACTTTGCAGCGAGGGCGTGAGAAACGTATTGCCGGCAAATAAGGACCATCGTATCAATCCGTCGTGGAGTTCCTAGAGAGGGTATGAGTACTACACTCCTGACCACCCCGGCTGACGAAGCCGCTGAAAGAAGCTTTGCTGCGAGGACTCTCCACGACATAGAAGGAAGAGGAAGACTTAAAGCCGAAGGCTCGAAGAGATTTGCGGATTGAAACCGGTGGCCGTGAACAAGATCCGCTCGTCACGACGAGACGAGGAGATATCGCGACCAGCTTTACCTGAGTCCACTTGGGCACAGCTCCACCGTGGGAAGCACCTGAAGCATGTTGTAAAATTACCGTCGTTGACTGGGAGCGATATCGGCCAGTGCACCGCGACGTCACGCAGTGCACCAACTGCTTCAATTTCGGGTACGGTGACGGTACAGGAACTGCAGCATGAAGCCGCGCTGCAACAAATGTGGTGAAGCTAAGCCGTTCTGGAAAATGACCAAAGTCTAACCTAGACAATAATGGCTCTAAGGAATCGGCTTGATAACTCCTGCAAGAGGAAGGTCGCTGAGGCCAATAGGTCGTCCACTTCGTCAGCTCTACACAATCTTGGGCAGAACATCGTCCAGTCCACACAGAAAGCAGCCGTCAACGAGCATGTTAACAACATCCACTTGATTCCCAACGACTTCTCCGGAGGTTGGAGATCTCAACTGGCGAATTGACGGCCTATATCGAGATCGTGCGAAAAGTACACTTGGGGCCCCAGGCTTCGATAGCAATCCTGAATCTCAGAGCTCAAAACACGCGAGTGCTCCGTCCCTTGAGCACCTCTCGCTGATCTTTGAAGAATTAGTGTCTCCGGCTCAGCTTCACCTTCCATCGTCCTGGAAGTCAGCGAAGTCATCCCCATCCGGAAGCCTGGGAAGATATTGCCTTCCTCCCCAAGAAGTTATCGTCTCTATCAGCGCTTCTCTCCAGGGTTATCAGAAAGCTATTCAAAAAAGCTATTTCATTACCGGATGGCTTAACGAGTCTGCCGAAAATCTCAACATCTTGCTCGAGGAACAGTTTGGTTTCCGACGCGGTCAGGTAGCAACTGTACACAACTGACTCGAGGTTACCAACGTCCCTCAGACAGGAACAAGTTTGTCCTCAAAAACACTCCGTCATGGCCTTTACTCTGATGTCGAGAAGGCATTGGACAATGTATGTAGCATGATGACACTGGTGTTACAAAACTACAACGCTACAATGCTTCCCAGCTACCTGAGGTGAAAATCATCAACAATTACCACCATGTCAGCGAGGACATTTCCAGGTCCTCTCAATCAGCCGGAGCAGGTTCCAAATGCGCACTAACACCGTCGCAGGCGTCCCCAGGCCAGTATCCTTGGACCCCTGCTTTTCCGAAATCTGTTCACCTCCGGTATGCACTATGAAGGCCTCCAGAAGGCTGGCATTCTGTCTCCTGTTCGCAGATGACACCTCCATCTTCTACAGCGGTAGAATGATCAGAGCCCTAGTGGCAAAACTCCAACGAAGTCTGGATGCCCTGACAGAGTACCGCACCAACTGGAAGATCTGTATCAACGTGGCAAAGACCCAGGTCACCATTTTTCCCCCACTCCAGAATCCCTAAACATGTTCTGCCTGGGGACTGTAAAATCATCACTCAAGTGGCACGACTGTAGAGATGGGTCAATGAGGGCCGACTTTACCTTGGCTTGACCCTCGACAGCAGAAAAGCTTATTTTTCAGGCAACAGGTTGACCAAAGAGCAGTGACAAGAAGTGTAACGTTTTGTTGAAACTACTGTACCCTTTGATCAACCGCCGGTCGTCATTGCCCCTGAAAAATTAGCTTGCTGTCTACAAGCAAATCCCATCACTCCTACTGTGATCCCGAATACGGCATGCCTGTTGGGAGGAAGCTGCGCTAAAACCCACCACCTCAAACTTCCAACGGGTCCAAAACAAATTCTGAGGATGATCCTCAACGCACCCTCCCAAGACAAGAACATTCAGAAAAGGAATCCACCGTCTGGCCAGGATAAAAGACCTTACATAACGAACGCTTTTGGTGAGTGTAAAGAAAAGTTTGAGGATCCGTTGCTTTGCACTCCGGACCAAGAATTTTTATTTATTATACTAATATATATTATAATATTAAGTGTACACATAGTAATCAGGTTATCAAATTTAAAAAAAACACACACTAAGCGCCTCCCTAAAGGTCGTCATGATATATTAAAATTTAAAAACTCAGATAACAATATTTAAAAAAATATCAAATCGAAGTTGAAAGGCCAAACCGGTCGATCACTGCCTTAATTAGTGTATATGTATAAAACAAAATAATTGTAGAACAAAAAATGATTGAATAAGAAAGAATTTTACTACTACTTTATTGCAACAAGTGGGTTTCAGCGCGAACACCCCTCTTGCTGGGAAATTTTCCACGCTTCCGTTAATGGTCCACGTAAAGAATTACAATGCTTACGAAAGAATTTATTCCAAATAGTAGGGGGCTTCGCGGGGGGCATCGAGGACTGTCTGTAACCTGAATTCTTGAAGTTCTTCTCACTTTGCCACATACGCTTCCATTGCAGGCGAAAACCAAACGTTTTAAATAAAAATATTTGGGTTTGGTTTGACGCTTACTGCATTTACTATTCATTTCTCCTCGTCGACTTTGCGTTCTATGTTTTTTTATACATCGGAAATAAACTCACTTTGGGCAAAATTCATCTGTAATTTATCCAAATAACTTACCGATTCTATTCATGTACGTACACTACTGATGCGCATTTCCATCAGTAACTATCTATTCAAGCATTTTTTTCAAATAACCAATTTAACAATTATTAATATTCAAGAAACTTGACAAACCTTTTTCTGGAACGATTTTAAAATTAAATCAATTTTTTATTTTTTTCCTCTGGCATTCATCAATACATGACACGTAATGTGCGTGTTCACATTATAGCTCAAATCAGGAAGGGTAATTTGGCCGGAACCCATTCGGCCGAAAGCCATTTGGCCCGAATGCCCCTAAACCGAACAGACCATTAGGCCGAAAGCCATCATGACCGAAAAGGGTCTTTTGACCGAAAAGGATTGTTTGGCCAAAAGGGTAATTTAGCCGGAAGAGTCATTTGGCCGAAAAGGTAATTTGACCGAAAGGCTCATTTGGTTTAAAGGGTCGTTTGGCCGAAAGGGTCATTTGGCCGAAAGGGTCATTTGGTCGAAAGGGTCATTAGGCCGAAAGGGTCCTTTGGCCGAATAGATCATTTAGCCAGAATAGTTCATTTGAAAAGTTAGAAATTAGGAATAAAGAAGAGGGACGTCTCACTTCTCACTCTTCTCATTGTAGAAACTAAGAAGCGCGGAGTGAGTAGTAAGACGTCTCACTTTCCACTTCGCATTACTCACTTTTTACAGTAAGAAGTGGGAAATGGTGAGTGAGTAGTGGGAAGTGGGTAGTGAGACATCTTATGAAGAGTGAAAAGTGAGACGTCTCTCTTCTCATTCCTAATTTCTCACTTTCTCAAATCTATTCGGCCAAAAGACCCTTTCGGCCAAACGAGTCTTTCGGCTAGATGGGTTTTAACCCAATGGTCTGTTAGGCCAAATGGCTTTCGGCCGAATGGGTTTCGGCTAAATGACCCTTCCCCAACAAATCATTCAATTTCCCTGTGAAAAATTAAAATAATATACATACACCAGTATCCTGCACATTAGAGTGATTCAAATTTTGACTTTTTTGTTCCCCTATGCTTAAACGATGGCATTTGCTATTTTAATAATCGTCCTAAATTTTTAGCTAATTTGCATGTAATTTGACTGAGCACAAGCAATTTAAAGCTTGGATGAAAATTACTATGAAAACAGCAACTTTTGCGAAAAACCGTTCTCATCATTGCCCATTAAGCTCTAAAAATGTATGAATACGTTAGCATTATGGGAAATTTAACAAGGGAAAATATCGTCGTTGTTGCTAAACGATTTGATGCTAGCAACAAAAGTTATTAGGGAAATACTGAATTGTGGGAAATTCAATTTAACACGTAAAAGAATAACATCAATATCAATAATGAGCATTTTAGTTTTCTTTATAATTTTACTCACAAAAGTCAGATTGCTTCGCAACAACAACTGACTTTCAGCTAAGGATCTATTCTATGATAGCGATGCGTTAAATATATTCAAATAGATTCCGGGCTGCTTTACGAAACGATCCTTTACATAAGTGGCAATTCTCATAGTAATTTTCATATAACCTTTCAATGCACAGCAAAAAATGTTTAAATTTCAACGACGTGTAAACAGTCTCAGATGTAAAAACACATGAATTGAAATACTAATTTGATTGAAATTTCCATCAAAATCGATGCACATATTCAGAGCATCAAAAAAGATGTAAAATTAAACTAACTCTAATTTATTTTTTCAATTGCTGTAAAAATATGTCAATATAAATTTATTTTTCCATCAACAAACCTTTAATTTCAAACGATCGTGTAAATTTAAACCTGCATTCAGTCTTCCCAAACGAACATCGAACACGCTGGTACAGCTGTTCGTATACTCCATCTATACCCTTGCTTCGTGTTTGTACGCATACGCACGAAAAGTATACTTATTACCCGAACTTGCGTTCGAGTTTCATTTTATACAAATGTACTGTGCTTCTGTACAGTACCATGTATAATCTGGCTGTAAAATTTTGCCCGCTGAATATAATTCCAGAAGCTTCTCGAACAAAACAAATGTAGACAGTAAACAAAATCATAGATGTGCGGATATGGGAAAAACTGGGTTCTCAATATTTGCATGAGGTTTGGTACTTTAGAACGCTCAGTAAAGTGTTGATGCAAAAATTAGGTTTATATTTTCAAATGTTATGATTTCTCCGCTTTGAGTAAATTCATGCCTTGAATATGCCCCCTTTGGCTATTTTTATGTCACCACATTGAAAACCAATAAATTCTTGACCGAAAACACCGTCAGAAGCCGGTCACTTCAGCGAAAAACAATCATGTTGTCCTATTTTGTTGGATTCGGGGCCGTACACTAATTACGTAAGCAAATTTTTCGGGTTTTGAATACCCCTCTCCCCGTAAGATTTTCCCATACAAATATTTTTTTGTTTATGTGGAGCGTAAGAAAATGGCAGACCCTCCTCCTCCCATAAGTGCTTACGTAATAAGTGTAAGATCCTTCCTTGGTTGTAGCCTGTACAGATTACGAATATAGTCATTTGCTATCATTTTGAATGAAAATGAGGCATGTGATCTTTGATATCAACCAATAATTAATAAGTCATAGAGTTGGTAGTCTGTGAAGGCTATTACGTAATATATTAGAAATGGCATTTTTCCAACACGATGCCGGTTTTGACATTACAATGCGGTCATGCGGTGCATCCATGAGGGGTGTTCATGATTTACGTGGCGCTATAGGGGGATGAAGGGGATAGCCTCAAGCGTTATGATCCAGACAAAAGATTTAAATTGTCCACACACAATGTGCCATAAAGGAGGGTCTGCATTCACCCAACTTTATGTTACGTAAATTGTGAGCGGCTCCATAGCGCAACGCGAAATGATTTCTCCTGATGAACAATACACAATTTGGTTTTATTACGAAAACATTAACGGAGAGTCAAGAAATTGTTCCGCTGATCTATAAGTATAAATAGTATTTATAATTATGCGCTTTCTATTCCTTCTCTGTGGAGATGTACACGCTCAACTAAAGTTATATAGCGGCATGTGAATCGAAATCAAATTTATCAACATCTTCTGTTCTCTTAATTATTCTTACGTGATGTTGAAAACCCATATCAGTTGGTCATTAACGTCATGAAAGGTGTTGCATCATTAGAAATTATTCGCAAAAACCTTTCAGATCTACCCATCACTGCGCATCTTCATTTCCAGCGTGTATAGTTTCCGAATTCAATTTTGTTCTTTCTCTTTGTCTCTTACTCTATCGACTCTCAGACCGCTCGGAACTGAAAGCAAGTTTGTACACGTGTTTTTGTACTTAAGTACAAGTTTGTTTAGGCAGGTACTGGGTATCCCGTTGTACTCGAGTACGTCAATAATTCACGTTCTGTGTTCAACACGAGTTGATGAAAATGTACTTGTGTTGAACATCACACATGTTCGTGGGAAGACTGCCTGCATTAGTTAAGTGTCAAAACAACATGGTGGCAGCGTGCGTTGCATTAAGTTACTCTGGAATGTCCCAAATAACCCGTTCAGGCTAAGGATAAACGATGTTGAACAACTACGTTAATGGTAAGCATAAATTGCATGATTCTTCATTTTATGAAATTCATGACTTTCTTATTCACAGCTATAGTAGTTTTGCTTCAGCTGCTTTCGATTACGGCTATAGGGAGAGAAGTAATTGCAGCTCAATCCAATGTGCATAGTAGTGCACAGAAAAAAATGTTTAAACTTCAACGACGTGTAAACAAGATCTGCTGTAAAATCACAGTAATTGAATTAGTTCTTTGATTTAAATTTCCATCAAAATCAATGCACATAATTGGAACATTAAAAATTATTTAAAATTACATGAATTATTACTTATTTTACAATTGATGTAAAAATAAGTCAACATTCATTTAATCTTCAATCAATAAAACTTTAATTTCACACGATCGTGTAAATTTAAATCGGCATCATTTGAACGTCTAAACAATATGGCGTCCCCGCACGCATTAAAGTATATTCTCAATTAGAGTGCAACTTCAATGAGTATCAAATAAATCGTGAACAAGTTAAGGCCAAATGATGGATCAAATACGTGTACGGTGAGAATAGTTTGCGCTAATATTTATTATCTGGGAATTGACGACTGAAGTTTTGCTATGAAGATTGAATTTCTTCCGGCGATAGCAGTCTTAATAAATGCAATACTTTGTTGCTCCTACGTCGGATGTAGGAGCAACAAAGTATTACTATTACACTGCTATCGCCAGCAATTCAATCTTCATAACTAATATTAATGTCCTAAATTCAACGATTTCTTATTTTACAGCCGCTTTATTTTGGTCGCCGGGTCTCCTTCTTGTTCCAGAGAAGCAGGATGCACAATTTTATTCAATGAAAGTGCATGGAAGTGCTTATCTAACCGCATCTTGTTAAGTACACATAATTATTTAATGAAGAGATCGAATCTGTATTTATTTAAATTATGAAATTGATGACAATAAAAAATCAAATGAAAAAGTGTTTTTTCATATTCCAATTGAATTTTATTTATAAGTATGGGAAACACAAAAGGGAGCGATAAAAAATAATTTAATTTTACATGCATTGATTACATCAAACGTGTAAAGTTCAACGATTCTGATTGAATTTTCAATTCGTGTAAATTTAACATCTAACTTAATTTTAAATTTATTTTGATGCTCCAAATATGTGCATCAAAATAAACGTAATTTTACACAAAAATTCTAACTGTGTGGAAAAAAATACGATACCATGTCATATACATTCTACCTCAAATGAATCATTAGAAAGACTTCATACAACTTATTTTTTTAATTTTACTTGAAATAAAACAAAGTGAAAAAGATTATTTCTTCTGATTATTATTTCAATTGGATTATATTACACAGTATCAATTTTGTGTAGAATTTACGTTTATTTCATGCACATATTTGGAACATACAACAAACGTAAAAATGAGTCAGATGATATTAAATTTACACAGTTAATTGAAAATAATCATGCGTAATTACATGACATGTATTTTTTAACTGAATCTATCCAATCGTTTAATTTTACACGATCATGTAGAATTTAAACAATGATTTAATTTACATTTTCGTGTGTACGGTGTTTTATTTTAGATTTGGATTTTTTAGCATAAAAAAAAATGACTTAAATGAACGATCTAAACCACAATTTCAGAACCCAAAGCTGTATATAGTCCTTAATGAGAATATTCCTGGTAGAGAAAACGAAATTCCAAATATATGTGAACGCAGATATATATATATATATATATATATATATATATATATATATATATATATATTAGGGTGGCTCAAAAAACACTTTTTCAAAAATTTTGATGGGCCGCCCTCTTATTCGGTTCTATTTGATGCCCTGATGCTCTGGACAAAATTTCAGCCAAATCGGTCAACGTTTGGGCGGTGCTAAACTCGTCGGAAGTTTATATGGAAAAATGTATGCAGAAACATCCAAAAACAGTGAATTGCAGTTGGACGGTACAATTTACGATCAAGAACAATGATACTCATTCAGTTCTTGTAGAATTAAATACAGAATGTAATGCTGAAAACCGCGAAGATTAGAGTTTATTAGGCAAAAGATATTAGCATTTTACTGGAGTGTTGGCAGGGGTGAATTTATTTCTTTTCAAAGGTAAAAGAGCGAAATTTATCAAACCCCACTGAAATGCTAATAACCTAGCCGGGCAAACTCTAATCTTCATGATTTCTACATAACATTCTATATTAAATTCTTCAAGATCTGGATGAGTATCATAGTTTTAAGTTGTGCCGTCCAACTGCAATTCACTGTTTTGGATGTTCATACATTTTTGCACATAAACATTTGGCTGAAATTTTGTCCAGAGCATCAGGGTATCAAATAGAACCAAATAAAAACGGCCCATCAAAAAAATTCTACAAGCTTTTCCCATACTAATTTGAGCCACCCTAATATATATATTCATTCAAATTTAATGGTAATTCTAAATATTTGTGATAGTTTTATTGAAATAAAATGACGAGCTTCATAAATTTTATTTGTTTATTCATACAGTTAAATATGTAGCAGTCTTAATAATAGCAGTAGTGTCAGGCTCCCGTTACTTCAAGGTTCTACAACACAGAATGTGCAGAATACTGGCTATCCGGAATGCAAGTGTGGTGTCAGCGCAATTCAACGAATCGCAAGTCAACAAAATAGAACAACGGAAAATACGGCTTGACTTCAAATAGAAGTGTCGTTGAAAAGTAGATTTCTTTTATATTACTCGTAAAATTTGTACCGTGTACGAGTATCCACAATCAACAATTGTACACTTAGAGCACTTTTGGAAATTGCTGACTTGCGTATTGCAGATCAATTTTCCCCATCTTCGAAACAAGCTTTGCAAAATTTACAGTTAATATTAACAAATAACCACCTCACTAAGTGAAAAAAACTGAATAGAACTTGTGGCATCTACTATTTCTGCTAGCTTATGTTACTGTAGTTTTACACAACGATTGAAAATTAAATCAAAATTGATTGAAAATTCAACGTATATCCATTTATTTTTAAAGTGGCAGTTGAAAAATACGCTGTACTGTGAAAACATGTTAAATAAAATTTAAAATTATGTGTATTTCGATGCTCTTATTATGTGCATTGAAATACGTAATTTTCAAGCGAATTCAAGTTTCAATCAATTTATTATAACAGCAATTAAAAAAATCTACTTAATTTTCAATCAACTTCCTGATTCAATCAATTTATTATTACATCGTTCCTAATTTACATGTCGTGTAAATTTCATTATTTTTGCTGTGTATATAAGAGGGTGGCGATAGTAAGGCGATTAAAAAAATATTTAATTTTACATGCATTGAAATCATCAAACGTGTAAAATTCAACGATCTTGATTGAATTTCCAATTCATGTAAATTTAACGGCGAACCTAATTTTAGATGTTTTTAATGCTCCAAATATGTGCATCAAAATAAACGTAAATTTACACAAAAATTCTAACTGTGTGGCACGTGCACAATCAAATTACATCCAAATCAGCTAAAAAATTGGGAGGACTATTAAAAGAGCAAAAACAATCGTTTAAGCACAGGGGAGCGAAAAGTCAAAATTTGAATCACTCTACTGCACATACGTCACTGCAGATTGATCGGTTTTCCATAGTGCATGATTGACGAAACTACAGTTTTGTTTTACTTTTTTGTTACATAAATCGCTCTTAGTTCCCATGTGTTAAAGCGACGTACGTAACAGCTAAACTTTAAAAATTGAAATTTCAACATACGTCGATTCGAATTTGAATTCTAAAATCAGTAAAATCAAAGTTCGAAGCTACTTGGCTTTGCCGGCGACAACGATACTATGGCACGTTATTTCGAGAAGATAAAGAAAGCCTTCGTCAGACTAAAGAGGAAAGCTAAGTGAATCGGACTAGTTATCAACACGTCGAAGACGAAGAAGGTCCAGGAGAAGATAATGTTAGCCACCCTTGAGAGTTTGTATCGGTGGTGACGGAATCGGGAGTCGGACTCGGAACATACTTCTATCGAATGAAGCTCTCCGTAGCACCAAGCTGTGGACTATCAGTTTTCTTTAAATCGACCTATACAACTCTCGAGCATCACCAACGTATACTTGGTGTCTTCGAAAGTAAACATCTACGTACAATCAATGGTCGGGTGTAGATGGACACGTGAACGAGGCAGGGGTCTCCAGTAGTCTTGCGAGCAAAGGCGTAGGATTGCCAAATCCGGAGATAACGAGTTCGATTCTTGGTCCGGTCTAGTATGTTTTTGGGTGGGATACATTCTCGATTTCCTGGGCATTCCATTGTACTTGCCATACAAGATACATACTCATGCAATGGCGGGCATAAAAAAGCTTTCAATTAATAACTGAGAGAATGCTAACAGAATACTAAGTTGAAGTTGGCCATGTTCCAGTTGGAATGTAGAGTCTTTGAAGAAGAAGACGTGAATGAGTCTAACGAACCACGAGAAAATCGGATAACTGCGGTGGGCAGAGCACGTGGCTCGAATGTCAGACAATAACCCAGTGAGAACGATTTCTCGATCAGGTGGGAAACGATTTGTAGACTCTCCGTAGCGTAGATTGTGTGGTTGGCAACATGCAGCTTTGGACCGAGTTGAATCGAACAACGTTCAATGTACGGCACATGCTTTAAAGCACAACTTGGTTGCCCAGTTTGGAATTTGGTACACATGTTCATTTAACCCAAACAGATATTAATGCGCGTTGAGCTGGGTTTGGAAACACTGGTGAACGTATTTCAGAGCGCTCAAATTGAAAATAGGAAAATATTCAGTACATTGTTAAACAGGTTTCAATTAAAATTATTCCAATTTGACAACGGCAACCTTGAACAGTAAAATCAATAAATCATCAATTTCCCAAGACAGAATACTGGAAACACCTGCTTTTTTGGAAGTCGATTTTCTCCCTCTTCATTTGTTTCGTCATTCTTCGTACCCACTTTCTTCGATTTGACATGGCGCTCTTGTGCGGATGATGCCGCCACCGTCTCCTATTTGAGCTATGACAAATGTTTGTTTATAATTAGTAATTAGGTGATTTATTTCCAATAGCATGCCCGCTGCTGCGCTGCTTCATCAACCCACGCCAACCTCCAGAACAAATGTGACGGGAAAAAACGATTGAAACGGATGATTTATGTTTTGTCACAACGCCAGTTAGTGTAACAAGCGAGTTGAAAACGCGCGTTCGCTATCCGAAAATCGACCATCAATCTGTCGGTGGCCAACTGTCGGCGACCCCTGTGGCCTGTGCGTTGATAAATCATCCTCCGCGTTCCGCCGTGGGAATCTAGGGGTTGTAAATTCGTTGACATCGCACCGACATATTTGGCCAGGTGAGGCTATAAATAGCATTCGATAATGAAAATCTGTGCGCGAAATACAATTCAGAACGCCAAGTTAGGCCCACTTATGTGCGTCCTCTTTCTCTGTTTGTTGTTTGCGCTCAGAAAACTTTCCATCGACGGTTTTCAAACATCCGTTAAGCGCCCACGTTCGATCAAATTCAGAATCTGACTGGAGAAGGGGCTGAGAAACTCAGAGGATTACCCAGAAGCCAGAGTTGTGATTTTAACAGCCAATAGAATTAAAAACACTTCAGCCAAGTTTGTTTGAACAACATTTAATTACAGATAATCGAGCCGTCCCGATGAGTGACGGGGCACTTTTTCGAAAATTTGGCGTGTGCTTCGCCAGCAGGGATGCCAGCCAGGAAATTTGATCAAAATTGTGATCTTTGGAGATACTTTTATTTGAGTTGTTGTTCCGTTTTACATCTTACGGTTACAATTCTTCTTAAGTGCTTTCAGATGAAAAACAAAACATCGTTGCTTTTTTGTTTTCTATCGCACTTCACAAGTCTGATTGTCTCGTGACCTATTTTCTCCAGACATTCTGATGTAATATTCATCAAAGCTCTAAATCAATGTTTTATGACAAGTGAAAATATTCTCAAGAATATCAAAGTCGTCTGGAATCTCTGCTCATCATGTTCCCCTCGAGATTGCGAAGACAATTTACTCCACGATCACACCACGAATGATTGGCCGGAGCTAAGCGATGCATAGAAATGAAGAAAATCGAGGAAAACATACAAATTATAGATTTACTGCGAGTCGTCCATCGTTCCCTCTGATCCAAAAAATGCTATCCCTCCAGATTTCTGTTGTCTCTCCTCTGTTCTACATCCCAAAACGAGCGGTCGGCGACAGAGACACGACGCTGGCGAAAACGTGTGGGGAATTGAGCATTGTTTGTGTTGTTCTAAGCAGCGCGCAGTGCTTCGTTCTATGTTTTATGTTTGGTTTAATTTGTTTTCATTAGAGGCCAGCTGGAAACATATCTCGCTCGACTAGAACGACGATGATGATGATGATGTTGTCGTCGTCGATTCGAAATCGCTGCAGCGCCGTTGCGGCGCACAGACCGACAGATAGAAAATCCTCCCCCAACTGTGGTTGCAGCGTGGACCTTCCTCACCTCACCTCACCGTACCATTGAGAAACCATTCGCAATTATCAACCTTCATTTCGGGAAATTTTAACGGTGAACGGCGAGCGGTATTCAAACATGACGATCAGAGGGAAGCATAACATAATTCATAGAAAAAGGAGACATGATTGCGATTGGAAACCTTCGTTGAAAATATGGCCATCTTGGTGGCGGAGCAATCGTATGTAGGTACGGATGGGTCGTTCGGCACGACCACGACATTTCCACTATTGGGTCAAGTTTTCCGAAACGTGCGTGTTGTAGGCAATCAATTTCAATTTGAGCGGCTTTCCGAGGATGATTGTTTTACTTCCCCGAAATGGATGGTACGTGAGGGATGAGGAGATGCCTTGCCTGGGACTGTAATGGTTGCGTATGGGAAAACAAGACTTATGCAAACGCACGGGGTTGATGTTGTCTCTTGTAAGCTTTTCACGTTCGCATGATCACATGAAATTGTTTTAATTTTACTCCTTTCAAGCGTTTCGGTATAGGTTCGTCTTCTTCTTATTGATATAACATTGCCCACTGTTACATATATGTTACAATATTGCCGCCTCGCAGCTTAGCGTTCAAAGCGCTTCCTGAGGCTAACACGATGATATTTTTATGCCCAACCCAAAAATTTCCTAGACCGGACCGGGAATCCAACCCAGGCACCTGCAGGATAGTCTTGTTTCGGTATAGGTTACTGACCACAAATATCTCTGGTTGTTCGTTCAGTTGTTCACATAAGCTCATCTGCACGTTATATGACACAAAAATTCCCAATATATTTGTATTTGCAATTAATAGAAACAGTGATGGGTTAAATCAAGTTTTTGATAATCAAAGATGAACAACACTTGCATTTGGATTTATCGATTGATTGAAATACAACGAGTGAGAATGCATTGTTCATTGCATTTCATTTTGAAGCATTTACATCAACATCTGTCGTAGAATTCGACTTCCTTCGAATGCACTGATCGGTTGTGGAGCATTGAAGCATTCATTCGTTTAACTCTAAACCATCAAAGTGCAAAATTTAAAAATATCTAGAGTTGAGTGTCAGATTGCATATGTGATAAAATGAAAACAGCTTCGACTTTTTTGCATCGGCGTGCCGCTTTCTAAAATGTCTCACGCCGCTGATTCATAGTTACGCACGCCAGTTGATTTTTTCGGAGTCGACTTGTTAATACAGCATAGTGAATATTAAATGGTTACAATGAAATGCATTACAGCAAACTATTTTAGATTAATTTCTTTCACAAGTTCGCTTAAAGCTGACAAACGAGTTGGTCCTATATTTTTTTTCGATCCAATCTATCACTTTGCGACGACGATGATTAAAAAAACTTAAGGATTTATTTTGGTTTAGATTCTACGTGAGAAATCGTATGAAGCATTTGAGTAAATTTCGAAGAATGAAAATCAAGAAGCATTTTTGGAAAATCCGTGGAGTCTGATTAAGGGCACTGCTAACGGAATCCAAACTTCAAAGTACTCGCGTTTTCAAGGGCACACCACTCAATACGGAAGTAACGCATAACTGTCATTTTTATTATTTCACGCATGCTATCCCGTGAACTCTAACCGCCGCGTGTCGGCTGGTTCTCCGTTTCTTTTGGATATCGTTTGAATAAAATGTCGGTGCGAAAAAATCGCGAAAACATGTTTATAGAAACGATTTTCTCAGAAAACATGCAGTCGACGAAACTCACAAGCGACGAAGCTTGTAATCAAAGGAGAAAGTATGCCGTATTCAAATCAGTCACACACAGAAAAAAATGATTAAATTTCAACGACATGTAAACAGGACAAGCTGTAACATCACAGTACCTGAATTTGTTCTTATTGGCATTACATCCCCACACTGGGACAGAGCCGCTTCGCAGCTTAGTGTTCATTCACAGTAAAAAATTAAAAGTAATATCACATCAGATTTGATGCACATCATCGCCGTCGTAAATATAATGTTATACTACATTATGTTGACGTAACCAAAAGTTGACGTACTTGATAATTATTAAAGCCGTGTAATTCATTTGCGACGTAATATTTGCGATGTAACTGAAAAACGACGTAAAAACAGGTCAGGATGAATCCCGCTTTCGGCAGCGGGGTTAGGAATATTCGGATAGTTTTCTTTCATGTTCGAAAATACATTTTCAGATGCAACAATTTCGAATTTTATTTATTCAAATCGAATTTAATTGATGATGATGATTATGATGATGATACTACCATCTATTGTAGCAAGGGACCTGCCGATAGCACTGGCCATATCTGACAAACGATTTCATCATGGTTATATTATTGTTTATATTTCATCAAACTCCTGTATGAAGGGCCAAAATGGGTGGGGTGGTTCCATAAGCAGAGACACTTATGCGAATCCACAAGATGAATATAGAATATTCTTCCAGAAGAAAGTTGGTACATACAATAAAATAATCTAGTCCTCGTTTCCCAGATTGACCCAATATATGGGGAGAAGAGCTCGCCATTTATCCACGAAATGCTAACAATAGGAAGTTGGCGATTCCACTCTTCCTATCCAAATCGCTCCAATCGGGTGCCCTGATGGTTCTTTTATATAATCATATAGTTTCGATGTTATATATACAATGTAATATATACAATGGAATTCTCTCACCGAATTTCCACATGTTTGTATTCAAATCGAATTTAATTGTATGCACAAAAACTTGAACTTTTAATTAAAAATTTTTAATATTTTTTATAAATATTTTTTTAGTCAATCATTTTTAATTTATAATTATTAATATTCAATTTTAAAGTTAAATTTTAATTGTTTTAAAGATATATATTTCATTCAATTCATTTAATTCACTATACATTTTAGCATCATTTATGTATTATATTTTATCGGCGGTGACGTGGCGGCGTCACGTTGTTGATTATCAACCAAAAGCAGGCAGGGAATTTACTCGAAAGTTTTTCAGAAGTCCTCCGGAAATTGCTTGAAAATTCCTCCAAAATTTCTTTAAAAAGATTTTCCTAAAACACTTCAGCAAGTTCCTCTAGGAAATCATCCGGAAGTTTGTCTGGAAATTCCTTCCGATACTTCTTTGCAAATACCTCCACGAATTCCATTGGAAAGTCTCCCAGAAATTCCTCTGAAAATTCTTCTAGCAATTCCTCCGGAATATTCTCCAATTCCTTCATAATATCCTTCAGGAATTCCTCCAGAAGCTCCTCCAGGAATTGCTCCAGAAGCTCCTCCAAGAATTTCTTCGGATGTTCCTTTAGCAATTCCTGCCGTTAATCCTCAGTAAATTCCTCCAGGAATTCATCAGGAACTTCCTTCAGGAATTCCTCAGGAGCTTCCTCCGGAATTTCTCCGGGAGTTCCCCCAAGAATTCTTCCGGAAGTTCCTCCGGCAATTCCTTCGGAAGTTCCTCCAGAAATTCCTTCGGAAGTTCCTTCGAAATTCCTCCGGAAGTTCTCCAAAAATTCCTCCGGAAGTTCTCCAGAAATTCCTCCGTAAGTTCTTCAGAAATTCCTCCGGAAGTTCCCCCAGAAAGTTGTCCGGAAGTTCCTCCAGGAATTCCTCCGGAAATTCCTTCAGAAATTCCTCCGGAGGTTCCTCCAGAAATTCCTCCGGTTTTTCCTCCAGGAATTACTCCTGAAGTTCCTCCAGGAATTCCTTCGAAAGTTCCTCCAGGAATTCCTCCGGAAGTTCCTCCAGGAATTCCTCCGGAAGTTCCTCCAGGAATTCCTCCGGAAGTTCCTCCAGGAATTCCTCCGGAAGTTCCTCCAGGAATTCCTCCGGGAAGTTCCTCCAGGAATTCCTCCGGAAGTTCCTCCAGGTATTCCTCCGGAAGTTCCTCCAGGAATTCCTCCGGAAGTTCCTCCAGAATTCCTCCGGAAGTTCCTCCAGGGATTCCTCCGGAAGTTCCTCCAGGAATTCCTCCGGAAGTTCCTCCAGGAATTCCTCCGGAAGTTCCTCCAGGAATTCCTCCGGAAGTTCCTCCAGGAATTCCTCCGGAAGTTCCTCCAAGAATTCCTCCGGAAGTTCCTCCAGGAATTCCTCCGGAAGTTCCTCAGGAATTCCTCGGAAGTGCCGCCAGTAATTCCTCCGTAAGTTCCTCCTGGAATTCGTCCGGAAGTTCCTCCAGGAATTCCTCCGGAAGTTCCTCCAGGAATTCCTCCAGGAAACTCTAAAGATTCATCAAAACCTCCTCCAAAAAGTTCCTCAACAAAAGTTTTCCAGGAATTCCTCCGTAAATTCCTCAAGGAAATACCCGGAAGCTCCTTCGGAGAAACTTCCAGAGTAATTCCTTGTGAAACTTCCGGAGGAATTCTTGGTGGAACTTCCAGAGGAATTCCGGGTGGAACTTCCGGAGGAATTCTGAGTGGAACCTCCGGCGGAATTCCTGGAGAAACTTCCGGAGGAATTGCTTATGGAATTTCCGAGAGGATTCCTGGTGGAACTTCCGAGAGGATTCCTGGTGGAACGTCCGGAGGAAATCCTGGTGGAACTTCCGGAGGAATTCCTGGTGGAACTCTGGAGGAATTCCTGATAGAACTTCCGGAGGAATTCCTGATGGAACTTCCAGAGGAATTCCTGGATAAACTTTCCGGAGGAATTCTGGATGAGACTTCTGCAGGAATTCCTGGTGGAAATTCCGGAGGAATTCCTGGTGGAAATTTCGGAGGAATTCCAGGTGGATCTTCCGGAGCAATTCCTGGTGGAACTTCCGGAGGAATTGCTGGTGGAGCTTCCGGAGGAATTCCTGGTGGAACTCTGGAGGAATTCCTGATAGAACTTCCGGAGGAATTCCTGATGGAACTTCCAGAGGAATTCCTGGTAGAACTTCTGGAGGTATTCCTGGTGGAACTTCTGCGGGAATTCCTGGTGGAAATTCCGGAGTAATTCCTGGTGGAAATTCCGGAGGAATTCCTGGTGGAACTTCCGGAGGAATTCCTGTTGGAACTTCCGGAGGAATTGCTGGTGGAACTTCCGGAGGAATTCCTGGTGGAACTTCTGGAGGAATTCCTGGTGGAACATCTGAAGGAATTCCTGGTGGAAATTCCGGAGAAATTCCTTGAGAACCTTCCATAAGAATTCCTGGAGGAACTTCCTGTGGCATTCCTTAAGGATTTTCCCGAGGAATTCCGTGAAGAACTTCCGGAAGAATTCCATGAGGAGCATCGTGAGGAATTCCTGGAGGAACTTCCGGAGGAATTCCTTGAAGAACTTCCGGAGGAATCCCTTGAGGAACTTCCGGGAGAATTCCTTGAGAAACTTCCGGAGAAATTCTTTGAGGAACTTCCGGAGGAATTCCTTGAGGAACTTCCGGAGGTATTCTTTGAGGAACTTCCGGAGGAATTCCTGGCGGAACTTCCGGAGGAATTCCTGGGGAAACTTCCGGAGGAATATCTGGAGGAGTACTTGGAGGAACTTCCGGAGAAATGCCTGGAGGAATTTCTGAAGGAATACTTAGAGGAATTCGTGTAGGAACTTCCGGAGGAATTCCTGGAGCAACTACCGGAGGAATACCTGGAGGAACTTCCGAGGGAATTCCTTGAGGAACTTTCAGGGGAATTCCATGAAGAACTTCCGGAGGGATTCCAGGAGGAACTTCGGGAGGAACTCTCGGAGCAGTATTTTGAGGAACTTGTGGAAGATTACTTGGAAGAATTTCCGGAGGATTTCGTGTAGGAACTTCTGGAGGAATTCGTGGAGGAACTACCGGAGGAACTTCCGGAGGAACTCGTGGAGGAACTTCCGGAGGATCTTCTGGAGGATTTTCCTTAGGAATTCCTGGAGGAACTTTCGGAGGAATTCCTGCAGAATCTTCCGGAGCAATTCCTGGAGGAACTTCCGAAAAAATTATTGAAGGCGTTCCTGAAGGAGCTTTCGAATGAATTGCTGGATGAACTTGCGGAGGAAATCCTGAGTTAAGTTTCTCTTGGAATTAATAGATGAACTTTCGTGGAATTCCTTGAGGAATTTGCTGACGAATTCCTGGAGCAACTTGCGGAGAAATTTCTGGAGGAACTTGTGGAGGAATTCCTGGAGGAACTTGCGAAGAAATTTCCAAAAGAGCCTTCGGAGAAACTTCTAGAGTAATTGCTGAAGGTATTTTTGAAGCAGATTTTGGAGTAAATTCCAAATGAACTCCAAGAGGAATATCCTATGAAGCTCCTGGAGAAATTTTCAAAAGAACTCTAGGAGGAATTTCTGAAGTAACTTTTGGTTGACTTTAGTAACTTTTGGTAGATATTTTTAAAGGTATTTCCGAAGGAACTCGTGGAAGAATTTCGGAAAGAACTCCTGAAGGAATCTCCAAAGGAATTTCCGTAGAAGAATTTCCGTATTTTTTTTATGAATGATTTGTTTATCGGCTTTATCAGTCAGTTCTACTTAAAGTATGAAGGAGTAGATAATTGAAAGATAATTGAAAATCATCAGATTGAAAGCCGTTCGCTAGGGCGCGAAAAAGAAACGAATAGAGGGTGAAAGGGAGAAAGGCAGACCATCTATTGAACAGCACAATGTTTCAATTATGAAAATATAATTTTATAATCATTATTTTTTTCAAGTTTTCATTTTAAGCTCTTGTTTTTTTTTTATTGTTTTTAATTTTAGTAGGGAAATTTTACAACAAGTAGGGAAACTGCTCCTGGATTTCATCTCATAGCACCGATGTTCATCTCATTAAAAACAAAGCAATGGTAAGGAACTTGATTTTTTCCTTAAATTTGTTTATTATTTTTCTCTTGTTTACAAGAAGAAGCGACGAATTTGGTGCCGTATTTCTTTGTTTCGCGTTGAGATGAATATATGTCCAGTGAGATGGAGCTCGGAACATTTCCCCGAGACAAAAACTATGTTCGTTTACTGTCTGAAAAGCTGCTGAGATTCCGCATGATCATTCGATCAGCAACAAAGCAAAAATGAGTTAAAAAAGCTAATATCATATTGATTCCACTTCAGTTTGAATTATTTTCGTGCTTTGAATATATTGCTACCCGTTAGATTTATCTGCTTCGTCTTCGTTTCCTTTAAACGTACACAGTACGTATCCAACAATGCGGTTTAATTTAATTTTGCCTCCTTCCTGGTTAAGTGCACTCGTTTGTTGATGAATGAACTATCATGATTCCGCCGGATCGTTGTCCTGCAAGGGAAATGGAACCAGTTGAAAATAACAAATTGAAAATTTTCTGCAGCTTTCGTGCATCGGAGATTGTCTTACCGGGTGGATTCCATTGTACCGGTCGAATGCTGATTCCTTGCTGAAGATGTCGATCGATTATCTGTGAGAAACAATCTTCTCAAAGATTTTCGTTTATCGCAAAATATGTTTTGCTTCAGACGAACGAAACACCAAAATTTAAAGTGAGAACTTATCGCTTGACTGACTGACAGTTCTGATTCGGTTACGTAATTTTACATATATTTTTCGTAATATATTACTTTTAAATGTAATATTTTGTTTGATTCTAAGCAAAACTGATATGCACCATTCTTATTGTAATATATTCTCTAATAAAGTAGGTAATATTACACTACTTTAGCGCACTTACAGAAACATTTTCATCAATTAGAATTTACGTTGCGCGATGTACAAAATGGATCAATTTGACGTAAAAGTACGTAAAATCTAGTTTTACATAGAAATATTAGGTACGTCTCGTGAAGTTACGTCACGGCATTTTAATATTTTTTTTGTTGTGAAGCACTTCCGCAGTTATTAACTGCGAGGTTTCTAAGCCAGGTTACAATTTTTGCATCCGTATATCATGAGGCTAGCACGATGATACTTTTATGTCCAGGGAAGTCGAGACAGTTTCCAATCCGAAAATTGCCTAGACCGGCACCGGGAATCGAACCCAGCCACCCTCAGCATGGTCTTGCTTACCTGAATTTGTTATTTGATTGAAATTTACATCAAAATCGATGCACATATTTGGAGCATTGAAAAAGATATAAAATTACACGGCTTATTACTCATTTTTCAATTGGTGTAAAGATACATCAAAATGGATTTATTTTTCCATCAATAAAACTTTAATTTTACACGATCGTGTAAATATCAACCCATGTACATTAAAACATTAAAACAACATGGAGTCAGAGCTCGTTATCTCGAGAGAAGTACCACCTGTACTGTGTTCCGAAACCGTATATTAGTGAACCAGTTTTACTTAAACAGCGGAGAAACTACGTGGATGGTAAGATTAATTTTGGTGAATATTATTTAATGTCTCAAAAGTAATCGATTTCTTATTTTGCAGCCAATTTGTTTAGCCTGGCGCGGCTTTCAATTTCTGCGTAAGAATTTTCATGAATGTCTACGAATTGACTATTTATGCAAATGCAACAGTTTGCCGGATCACATACCATATTGAACGGATAGATGTGTTCAATGTAATTTTGTATATTTATGATTTGTGTTGTGCGAGAAATAAAAATATTGAAAATGATGAAACGAAATGTTGTTTAAATCATAATTTGATTGAATTTGGGAATTTAATTCATTTAATTTTACACGCGTCTGTCATATTGAACGTGTGAAATTCAACGATCTTAATTGAATTTTAAAGCGATGTAAATTTAACAGCCAACATAATTTTATATGTATTTTGATGCTCCAAATATGTGCATCAAAATAAACGTAAATTTACACAGAAATTCTAACTGTGCATCTACAACTGGTCGGGGTTCAGCCAAACCGCACCAAGCGGCTTTTCAACCGACTTGTTCGTACAATGAGAACGGAAATAGTTTCATATCAATTTAAGCATACATTTGCAGTAGGATATCCAATTTTTCGTTGGCGCTTGGTGTGATTTGGCTGAACCCCGACCAACTGTGCCTTTGTGCAACCTGCTGACCTGGAATTAGCACAAGAGATCGCCATGCTGCAATGCAACGATGGATCGGGTGATGTGCGTAGTTCGAGTTTCAGGGGCATTCTCGAGTCCCTTCGAAACGCACAGAGGGTTACGGCAAGGTATTGGTATTTCGTGTCTGCTGTTCAACATCGCTTTGGAGGGAGTAATACGAAGGGCAGGGATTGACACGAAGTGGTTCGATTTTCACGAAGTCCGTCCAGTTAGTTGGTTTCGCCGACGACATTTATATTATGGCACGTAACTTTGAGAGGATGGAGGAAACCTACATCAGACTGAAAAGCGAAGTTAAACGGATTGGACTAGTCATCAACACGTCGAAGACGAAGTACATGATAGGAAGAGGCTCAAGAGAGGTCAATGTGAGCCACCCACCACGAGTTTCTATCGGTGGTGACGAAATCGAGGTGGTTGAAGAATTCGTGTACTTGGGCTCACTGGTGACCGCCGATAACGATACCAGCAGAGAAATTCGGAGACGCATAGTGGCTGGAAATCTCCGCAAGACGTTCCGATCGAATAGAGTTCGCCGCCGTACCAAACTGACTATCTACAAAACGCTTATAAGACCGGTAGTTCTCTACGGACACGAGACCTGGACAATGCTCGTGGAGGACCAACGCGCACTGGGAGTTTTCGAAAGGAAAGTGTTGCGTACCATCTATGGTGGGGTGCAGATGGCGGACGGTACGTGGAGGAGGCGAATGAACCACGAGTTGCATCAGCTGTTGGGAGAACCATCCATCGTTCACACCGCGAAAATCGGAAGACTGCGGTGGGCCGGGCACGTAGCCAGAATGTCGGACAATAACCCGGTATAAATGGTTCTTGACAACGATCCGACGGGCACAAGAAGGCGAGGTGCTCAGCGGGCAAGGTGGTTCGATCAGGTGGAAGATGACTTGCGGACCCTCCGTAGACTGCGTGGTTGGCGACGTGTAGCCATGGACCGAGCCGAATGGAGAAGACTCTTATATACCGCACAGGCCACTTCGGCCTTAGTCTGAATAAATAATAACAATACTCCTTCCTCACACTTAACCCCTTTTCACAATACGATGGAGGGATGATAGGAGATTCAACATTTGCGTAGTTATACAAAATTTGATCAGATTGATGAATGTAATGGATAATTAATTAGAAATTAACAGCACAATGACTGCTAGGTATGCCACTATGAACACTTAGATTTAAGCTGAAACAAAAGAGAGGTTGCCTTCACCAAAAGCATCAATTATAAGACCTATCCTGGATGATAATTGCAAAAGAAATTATTGTGT
>NW_026943750.1:0-16437 GCF_024139115.2 Armigeres subalbatus
TCTGTCGCTCGCAGTGTGTTTTATTGCTTCCTCATTTTCCTATTATAATTGTACGATCCGTCCGCGCCTTCCGAAAGGATTAGTTCGGCCTAAGACCTTTCAGGGGAAGTGGTTATTATTTCAATACGGAAGGAAAGCGTGAAGATCGACAGGCTAAGTACTCAAGCAACCAAAGTTCACATTTTACTAAATTTGTTCCTAACCGAACCAATTTTCTTAATTTTGGTTCACATTGAGTTCCATTCATCTGAACTTCAAAGTTCACTTTTGCGCTCCAGCCATACAAAAAATTACTTAAAATGCAAGCTGATTAAGCTTCAGAACATCCCATTTTATCTGTACTTTGTTGTTGTTGTTTGGGTAGGGATTCAAAGAAATTACTCCCTCTTCAAAACACGCTCTGATCATTAAGAAGAGTGAAAGACAATCTAGTTGAAGGCAAAGTATATCCGCTTTTGACAGTCGTTGTCATCATCGGTTGGCTATGTTAGCTCACCTTGATCAGATTCTGAAAAAATGGAGAGTGTCCGTTGGTTGGATTCTTTCGCCAAGTCCGTTTTGTTCATCACCGCAATTACAAAAACCTCTCTCCTCTTATCCTCTAACTCTATTTGCTTCTGACTATCTTCTTTCACGTGCTTTTGAGCGGTGGCATTCAGCATTCTTCTGTAATCGGCTAATCAAGTATTTCCTCACGGGCCGCATCACCAATAGAACTCAGAGCGGTAAACCCAAAAAGATATTCCTTCGCCAAGCTTAAGCTCGAAGCCCTGCAGCATGACGTCACGAATGAATTCGGTCCTCGCCAAATGAACTTTTTGACAGTTCAGTACTTTCCACTGACCCGCGACAAGGGTGGAGTTCGACGGTTGGCTGCCCCTGAGACCAACATACTTGTTTAATCTGTCACCAGATTGAGGTTACGTACAGACGCTGCAGAACCTAATTGCACTTTCGCGTACGCGTTTACTACAGACCATTCGTATTACGTCGCCGTTGTAGCTCCACGACGGACGCTGCTATCGTTAGTTTGCTGGACGATGCGCTGTTCGCCGCCGGTCGAACGAGAGAGAGATGGCACCGCAGGCGGCTTAGTTGTGCGGACGACGCTCACGTAATGTGCTCTCTACGGACGACGGAGATGGCGAAGCTTGCCATGTGCTTGTTTGACGACGGAGAGGGTGACGTTTACCCAAGGCTCATCTAAACTATGCCGATCTCTTTACACCGTGGTCGCAGTACGCGCTCTGCCAGGTTCCTCCTTCTACGCCATGAAAACCTTCATGCGCCGACGGCGCATCGCCAAACGAGATGTGGGTTTTGCTGCTGTTGCGCTCTCGGTCGTCATCGACAGCGGGAAAACGGTTGCCGTTGGCTGACTTACTTGCTTTTTGCTTTCGCCCTGCCTATGCGCGAACATGACGGTCGCGGCCCCTTCCGGCAAAGTGGACCGCCGGGAAACTTTGACGCTGCAGAGTGGGGCTGTGAGTGGTCACCGGTAAACGGGTGAGGTGACGGGCTTTCAGCACACAGGCCACGATTCTGAGGATTAAACGTGTTTCGCTACGCTGTTATGCTATTATTCAAAGCTATTACTTGGTGCCTGTGATTTACCTGATTGTCGCTCCACACTCACACACTTTCCTCAACTTGCACAGTTTTTAGCTAAGCTTAGGAACTAGTGAACGCCATAACTAGGAGAGAGGTTTAACTCGAACCAGTTCAATTCAAAGAGGGCTACCATGTCACTTGTTCACCTGTAATATCACCATACGACGCGAAACTAAATCGGACAACCCCTGCCTCTTCCACAATCCAGATCAAAGTGAACGAGTCACAGCTAAGAATCTTCAGATTAAATGTAAGATTGTCCTAATTCTTTAGCCTTCGGTTTCGATACATCACGAAGTCCCCAGATCGCATTTCCTCTCTAATGATCGAAGTTCAGGAAGCAATTAATCCATTCGGATCGCAGCCTTACTTTTGCCTGCGCCGATCTTTCCCGAACAATATCAAAGAGGTTTTTGCTGGGATTTTCCCCATGTGGATGGTCATCAGTCGACTCCACACTCTCTCGCCACATGGTAGGCACGTTGATCTAGAACGTTCTGAACGTTCTGCGAGCGTGAGAGAATAAAAGAGCTTTTGAAACGCGGTACAACGGAATGCTAGGAAATATCAAATTTGGTACTATTTACAACAACTATTAATTAAACTACTTTCTATATTTCAATTATTAAATTATACAAAATATTTGCAAAACTGTAACGGACCGAATGGCCGTTACACTATACAGTTCGTCACGAATCGAAAGACATACGCCATCGTTCGAACCAGGATTATCCACTTCGAGAAGCGGTTTTGCGTCCACTAGAACCGCTGGTACCTTAACGTCGTCTAGCATCAGATAAACCCGAAGTTCCCCTCAGTCGGCCATATTCGTTTATAAAATTCTTCCTCGGCCATTCCTTCATACACTCGTACAGAAACTGCCGTCCTCGTGCCCACGCGCCGTTTTAGGTGTATTTCTTGATTCTTACCCCACTTCGTCAGCTGATCTGCCACGTTCAGTCTTGCCAGCCACGTTAGGCTTAGGATCTCTTCTATCCGGATTCCCACAAACTGCTTGTAGCGGCGCTGATCCAAACGAATCCATGATAGAACCACCTCAGCATCGATCCAGAATACCACCTTGCTGATGGTGAAGCTGTGGTTCTCGCGTAGCGTGCAGCGAGTACCGCTACTAGAAGCTCCAGACGTGGAATCGACAGCTGCTTTAACGAAGCCACCTTTGCTCGACTTGCTATCGACTTGCTACCGCGCGCGCATGTCACCAATCTTCTGTACCACGGCTTGATAATACGCCACACACCCGTGTAAGTCGTCTCGCTCAGACATACATTTCATTCTAACTTGACCTACTTAGTGACTGAGTGGGAAAATTGTATTGCCATCTCTTTTCTTCTCACGGAAATTTTACTCAATTTCCGTCAAAAGCAGGATTACTCATAGTTTTGAATTGTCCTGCTTTTGACGTGAATTGAGTAAAATTTCCGTGGGATAGAAAGAGAGAGCAATACAATTTTACTCAGTCACTGAGTAGGTGAAAGTTAGCGTGAAAGATATGCAACTGCTCGTTCTGGACCTCATCCGATCGTGCGTTGCCGAAGTAGGTAGTAGGTAGGCATTCAAGTTGTCCGGCTGCTAATGTCCACCAGAATGTTCGTCCAGCAAATACACTTCTTACATGATGCTTTGTCAACGATATCGTCCCATTGGCAATCCATGCGCCACAGGTCCTGAATTCAGCCCAAGAATGTTGACTGGCGTGAAGAATCCGTCAATTCAAATTGAGCCACGCGCGATGCTGAGATCGATCCGTTTCGACGGACGCTCTTCTCCTTGGAAGATTTTCGTTAAGTCCGACTTCAACGCGGTGGCAAAGCAGAATAGGTCTTCGACCGTATCCCACACGATACCTAGCACGCGCTCGTATTCACTGTCTTTATCTTGGCTGAAATGTACCGTCGATCCACTGCGGCGCTCTCCAAGTTTCTCCAAAACCATGTCAGAATTTTACACTCAATTCCTGATATGAAAACCACCTTGGAAATGTATGTACTTTACCTCGTTCGCTCGCTGAATCGTTTCTTCCTCCTAGGTTTCCTCTACTGTGTCCACGTTATCGAAGTAGCCGTCGAAGTAGTGCTACTTGACAATCGCTACTGCGGCCTCCGGATACTGATCTACTCCTCGGCAATCATGTTTTTCACAAACTGCGCTGAACTGGACGAACACGTTGAGCCGAAAGTTGCCACGTCCATGACGTACACATGCATAGCTTCATCAATATTGGCCCTGAAGATAAACTGCTGTGCCTACTTGTCCTCCGATTTAATGCGGATTTGATGGTACATTTCCTGTATGACACCACCGAAAGCGACCAGACGTTCTCGTAAATGGCAGATTACTCGAGGGAGGGGAACTAGCATATCCCTACCCTTGAGTAGCTTCATATATAGGGGTACCCCATTTACTACCGCTGCAGCGTCCCGGAACAGGCGTTCCTTGCCCGGTTTCCGCGGAGTCTCTACAACTTTCAATGGCAGATACCATACCGAAGAAGGTGGCGTCTCCGTCAACTCGGCGGTCGTTGCCTTGTGAGTATACCCTTTTGCTTGGTATTCTTCGATTTGTCGACACACGTTCTCCTTGAGCGTTGGCTTCTTGGCCAACTTACAGTCCTTCCTCCACAGCAACCCTGTTTCGAAACGGTCGCCTACTCGCTTTGTCGTCGTCTCAAGGATTTCTCGAGCCCTTTTGTCCTCCGCCGGTTCCGGAACGGCATACGACATATACACTGTTTCATTCAGTTCGTACAGCTGCCTCATCAAGTCATGACATCACCGGTGCAACGGAGTGGAGATTAAGGTAAGTCTGCACCGTGGGCCTTCACTTCTCGGATCCATAGGTCGTCCAGCACATTTTGGATCGTACAGCGATCGGTTCGCTTGGCTTTTCGACACGTAACTCAGTGGTGCAAACAGGTACAGATTGTTCAACCCGATGAGAATCGTTGGTGCACCGGACGGAAAGGCCATCATCGGTATCTCCGCGAGGTTTCTATCGTTGCACCGTCTCTGCATACCTATCATTATGCTTCAGAAGCTGCAACTCGGATACCGTTCGTATAGCTTGGCGGCAGCTTGTCGACCAATTCCTGCACCAATCGGGTTATTTAGGTGGTCGATGATCCGAGCGGCTTCTAAATGGTCCCACAACTGCTACGCCGTAATGCCGAAATTTATAAATGCCTCCAACCGATCCGCTCTAGGTGTTGGAGCGTTCCTCACCTTCATTAGCAGCGTCTTCAGCAGCTTCTCTGGATTGCCGAATAGACTCCGAAGGTCACATCTGGAACGTAAGCATGTAGAACTAACCGACTCGTGACTGCTTCGAGCGCATCTCCTTGCAGGCAGTCTGGCAACCGCTTCAGATTCTCCGAATTTGTGAACCCGAACGTCGCTGTAGTGTGTTCAAAGCTGCTGATGAATAGCGACCATGCTTCCGGTTCCTCACAAAACATTAAAAGATGTCTCCCAGACGCACCTTGTGGTATTCCAAACCACAATGCAATTACCTGCGGTCTTCCAGATGCGCTTTATGGCAATTCAAATTTTGGTCTTAAACTGTCAAATGTTTCATTCTTCACACATAAATCACTTGAATTCAACTCACCTTTTGAAATCAGCATCAGGATCCAAACTATAACCTGGCAGGATCGCCAAAATGTGTGACTCCAAATGGCCAGAGCAAAATGCGATGACAGCAGCTTTTCGTGGGTGAATGTGCACGAATGAGGACTAATTTTACAATTCACTTTCACATCTCACTTCTAACTCCTTGGTCCACACTTTTGAATTCTCCCTTCTCGCTACTCACTTCGCAGATCTAACTTCTGACTCTCTTTTTTATTTCGCACTTTTCACTTCTCACTTCTCATTACTTCTAACTTCTCACTTCGCACTTCTCATTTCGCTCCACTCTTTTTTATTTCGCATTTCGCGCATCTAACTTCTTACGAACTTCTAACTTAAGGACACTGCTCACGGAATCCAAATTTCAAAATATACTGGGTTTTTCAAGGGCACACCACTCGATACGTCACAACATGCGTTAAATAATAAAAAATGACAGTTGTGCGTTACTTCCGCATCGAGTGGTGTGTGTGCCCCTGAAAACGCGAGTACTTTGAAATTTGGATTCCCTGAGGAGTGTTCTTAAGGCGGTAAGTACATACTTTATTTTTGTGATTTTTTAAACATGATGTAACAATACCAAATTTTCAAAACGACCTATCTGCTTTTGTAAACAAACATTTAAAGTCAATTTTTCGAATCTGAAGTGTTTTCAGGGAGACTTGGTAAGGTATAGATAATTTGATAAGATTAACAATGATTCAATCTGTTGATTTAGCCGAATCTAAGTAATTTGCCGCAAAACCAGAACCATCAACAGGTAGCCAAAGTCTTCACCTATGTGTTGATGATGTTGGTTTGCGTGGGAGTGCACTTAGATTCGACAAATCGACGTTTGAATCTCTTATTAAGTTTATCACACACACTTGCCACTTCATCCTTCTCACTTCTCACCTCTCCCTTCACACTTTCTCTTCAAATTTCTCACTACTCACTTTTCACTTAACCTTTCTTATTTTTTACTTTTCAATCTACTTCCTACCTACTTCTAAAGTGAGATATGCGAAATATCTCATTCCTTTATTCTCGCTGTACACTGCATGTAATACTCTCTCACTTCCCATTACTAATTTTTTTCATTCCAAAATTTCTCATTATAGAGAAAACTTTAAAGGAGTCTTGTTTATTGAATATTTTTTCAAAGAATTCATAGAGGATCTACAGAGTAGAATAAAAAACTTTTCAATTATTGAGCATTACAAAAGGATCTTTTCATAAAAATTTTCCATGGAATTTCTCCATTTTTTTTAAATAATATTAGAATGCTAAATAATTTGATGATAATAAGTGGGGTCTGAATTTTTTTCCCTTTTCTCAGTCAGATATAAAACGATGTCATACTAGGGTCTGACTGACTATAGCATTCTCATCTCCAGAGACCAGCACAATTCGTCATCGTATTCCGGTTACCATAACTAGTCATCAGGCCTAAGTCCAATGATGAGGGACTTTAACGTGGATAACAACCCTTCCTACCGCACCTATATTTTTTTGCTCTACTTTTAAAATTAAGTCTTCTTCTGCGTTTAATGCCGAGTTGCTTTGTATTGCAATAATTACACTGATCCCACATATATGGGTCACTTTGTAACAATAATTAGTCACTCCAAATTGCATGTTGCTTCAATGGAAATTACTCATATTAGTGTGCGACCGATGATTGCAGAGTCAGTGTATATCTATTTTTTTGTCTGCGAAGGTCCCTTGATTGGACCTGAGAAATGCTGGCATCAGCTGTTATCACGGGCGTTTTAAAATCTTGTACCAATCAATTAGTTGAACAGAAGTTAATAACCTTGAAGAATTCAAACAGCTGGTACAATCTAGATCTTTTACGTCTCAAACGTAAAAGAGATAAGTTGTACACAAAAATGTCGTCGTAAAGGCATAATGCCAAAATCATTGAATAGGGTACCAGGTTGCGCGGAATACCAAATATTCGTAATAAGTTTAAAGCATTCCTTCGATGCGAATATATCTAGAGGAAAATTCTATCAGCATCAAAACAACAGCAAAAAAGAGTTAGTTAGAAAATATAAAAATTTTTGTTAAAACCTAGTTCTTTAAAACCGCAAGATCCATAACTTTTAATGGCACATTAGAAGAGTCAGAAGAAGTAATTGGTGTCTAAATTATAACAAATTATTTGACATAGAGTCGACAGTGTTTCAAACCATTAACCGATCTATCGAGTTAGTGGATGAACCTGACGAAATAAAACAGCCAGTCAACAGTAACTTGAGATTCGAAAGTTTTTCAATTCCATAACATTTCAAGAACTTGAAACGATTTGTTTTAATTTAGGAAAACGGCTTGAAAAGATACGCCAATGCCAAAATTAAGGCCAAAGATAAGTATCTTTTGCGTCGCCATCGGACAACCTGCTGGACCCTATAATGAATCATTGCAAACTGGGCACGTGCTGCAAGTTTGGAAGGAATCGTTAGTGATTCTGAATTCAAAAAGTTGAAGCGTAAACGATTAAAGCTGAAGAGTTTTGTCCCATCAACATATTGCACACAGTAGAGAAAATTTTAGAACTTGTTGTGAAAGGCCTGCTAGGGTAAATCACTACTTGGGCCTATGGACCATATTCCCGGATCACTGCACAGAAAGCTAATGATTTATACTGTTTAGTAGCCGTAGGTTTATGATTGGATTACTCTGAAAAAGTCTCCTATTTATCTCGCACAATACTCAATATTTTTCTGGAACCATTTATTTCACCCTAATCGATCCAATAAGGAAAACAAAAAATGTAGATTTCAAACTTTTGCTCTTCGCCGTAACACCACTGAGCTGCCGAGTGATTCTTCCCACCTTTACAAAACGGTATCATCAAATAAACACCTACCTGAAAATCGTCGAAAGTGCTCGATACAACCATTGCTTCAGGCTGTTTCGGTCACCCCACACAATAATGCGCAAACCCACGCAATTTCAACCTTCGTAATTGGTTCTGTAATAATAGATTTTATATAAACATATTGAATAATACATTTAAAAATGTATCCCCAAAACGAGCAAAAAATCACCTCGGCCCAATAACTTGAAGCTGAATAAAGCCAGTGCCGTCAAAGTACATAGTCTTATTTTAGTTTGAAGATAATCCTTAATAATAATAGGAAAAACTGTCTAATACGTTAACGCTATCATGTTATTTATAATTCTCTCTGATTTCAAAAGGTGGAAAAGACATTGTTTTTAAGTGTTTTGAAGAAATTTGATGAGCGTAAATATATCTTCTCAACCAAATAAAAATGATTATGAATAATACCATCTGGCATCTTGTTGTCGTGGAACGTGCATATTTTTGTTTACGTCGCATTTTCTACCGTCCCGAGAGAGAGAATAAGAGTAATGTCGAATTCGTTTTTAAACCTGGGGTCAGTGCCAACCCGAACCCTGAATAAAAAAACATTTTCAGTTCCATCTGTCATTGGATATGTTGGTGTGCGTAGCATCGTGTTTGTTTTGATTCGAAACATATGATCCAGGACATCCAGTGCACTGGAAGTGCGTTGGCGTTGACTAATCAGATCATGATAAATAAATGTGTTTAAGTGCGTGAACTGATTTTGCGGATAGTGGAATTTACTTTTGGGTGAATATAAACAGGAAACTGCAAGTTCTGGAATTCATTTCATGGCTCCGATATTCATCCCATCAAAATGCCCAAAGCGCTAAATGGAAAGTAATTTGGATTGTTTATTATTTTTGGAATTTTTTCTCATAGCAGTGAAAGCACAACATGTTGGACAAAAAGAGGCGATGAAATTGGTGCTGCATTTTTGTTTCGTTGAGATGAATGATATATGTTCAGTGAGATGTAGATTCGGAACAGCTCCCCTATTTAATTATATTCAAAAAATCCTGTGCAATATTTTTATACCAAGCAATCTCCGTATTTGCATTTCCGTAGATCTCATCTGGCTTCTAAAAGTTTTTTCGGAGAACACTCAGAAGCATGTAATAAAAAAATTCCTCCAGGATTCGTTAATTCTTTTTTCTCCTCGCTACCTCTTCTGGTAAAGGGTAGCCTCACATCTCAGGAAAATTTTTCCGTCGGATTTTGGGCCCCGATGCATTTTAATTTTCAAGAATCTCCCGGAGGAATGGCTAAAAGCTACTTCTGGGGAATTTATGTACGAACTCCTCAGGAGCAATTTTTGAAGCTGATACTTCGAGTAAGTTCCTGTATTTCTAGAAGTTGATTTCCTGAAGGAATTATATTGTAGGAATTTCCAAATTAGTTCCTGGAGCAATCTTCCAGGAGAAAAATCCTGGAACAGTATTCAAAGATATTCCTAGAGGAATTTTCAAAGGAATCCACCTCCCTTTGAAAAAAATATGAAGGAATTCTGAAAAGGATATCGCCAAAAATTCAAGAAAGAATTATTGAAAGAATTTCTGAAGTAGACTCTCTTGGCAGAATTCCCGGAAGAAAATTCTGAAACGCACCAAGAGCAAATTTGGAAATAGGTATAAGAAATAATTCTATTTTGGTATTCCTTCAAAATATATTTTTTCTTGACAATTTTTAGCGGATTTTGTGAAATCGGGTTTCAAGGGAATTCTCAAACAACATACTCCCATCCCAACCGACCTAATTTAGGACATCATCAGAGGAAAACTGAATGAACTTACATGAATACATAACTTCCCAACAATTATTTTTAAAACTGAATTCTAGACAACGCATTACCGGATTAATTTAATTTTACTGAAACCACAATAACAAATATCACAATATTCTTTGAAAAAAGATTTTCAACGCGCATTTTGTTTATTTTAATTCAACAGACAGTTTGCTTCTCCCTTCTGCTTGTTTATTCCTTCCGGCCCAGTCCCACCCACCCTACGTGGTTTCTGACAGTTGTAGCACAGTTGTATTGGTGAACCCGGTGCGAAACCGTGAAACAACACACAGTGCGAACTCCGACAGCTTTGGGTTGGAACTAGTGCGAACTCCAGTTCCAACCTGGAGCGAATAAAAACACTTCTGACAGCACTTAGAAGTTGAACTGGTTCCAACCTCAGGTTGGAACTTTTAAAAAACGAATTCGACATAAGATGTTGAGAGAGATTTAGTAAAAATATTGCGTATGCCGAGGAGATTTGGGGTATGCCGGATAAGCAATCGCCTATGACTGAAATGGAGTGCTGCAACCATGTTAATTTAAATCAAATAAAAGCTTTTGGTCAAAGCGGGGTGTTTAGCAAGCAATAACGTCTATGTTTGCCAGAGGAACCTCATCGCAAATATTAAACGGCCCACAAAAATTCAGAAAAAAGCGTTGCCCCTAGTCATAAATATCAATTAAATAATGCCCAGTCAAAGTGCGTATGTTAGGCCGGGAATGGGGTAAGAGAAACCCTACTTATGTATTTAAAATAGTAATAGCTTGTTGATACCGAACAATCGGGATACCGGAGGTCACCCATGCGGAAACCGCTTTGGAACTTGGTATTAGCTAAATGGAAATAAAGCATAGAGCGGAAAGATACGATTGTTGCTGTGTTCTTGGATCTGAATCGCGCTTTTAGGTCAATTTCTAGCCCTTATTGTTGAAAACTAGTAGAGCGCTTTTGGAATTTCGGGTTCGCGCATACAATTGGTTTAAAAGCTTATTTCGTCTGACAGAACTCAACGGACTGCTTTTAATGATTCTGGTATCTAATCCCATGGAGAACACCTTCGGAGTGCCACACAGGGAAGTGTATTGGCTAGCCCCTTTTGTTTATTATATATAAATGACATGCGACGGGTTTTAATACGTTTTGGTGATATAAACTTATTCGCAGATGATACTGTGTTATTCATTGCACGCCGTAAGCGGAGACTTAGAAGATGCGACGTTGAATCCGCTTGAATGGAAGACTTGCATTCTTTAAGTAGGATGGTTGAAGTACAATAAATAGCTGAAATTGGAATATTAGTAAAAACAAAGTATATGATTATTGAGTGAAATCGTTCAATAGATAATGTCTCTGTGAAATATTCGATGACGAGACACGCAGACAGACAGACATGTGACAGGAGATGATCGACACGTACAGGAATTAAATATCTATGGCGTGATTATTGATGATAAAATTGAAATTTGACCAACACATTGACAATGTCATCAAGAAAATAGCCAAGAAGTATGCGAATCCTCTGTCGACTGAAACACGAATTAAATATTGTTGCTAGCAAAATAGGAGTTGTACAAATCAATTCCATTCCCTCCTCTCTTAGACTTCTTTTGTCCTTCCATTTTGTTTCTTTAGCAATCATCAGACACACAAATATCGAGATTGCAGCGTACTTGCAAAATAAGATTATGCGTTTGATTTTGAGATGTAGCAGTGATTCACTTCCCTCAATCTTTTTTAGTTGGATGCCTTTGCAGTGGCTCTCGGTGAAGTTCAAAGAATTGCCATTTGACAATGGTGTCATTTTTAAAGTAATTAACGGATTGCTGCCCTGATATTTTTAGTGTAGACCGAATTGAAAGAGGAAGGACATTCATAGATATAATGCAACGGTACACACCAGTCAAGTGTTTGGACGAATTACTGACTCTCAAGGCCCCAAGAAAACGCTCGGTTGCTTGCTTTGTTTGAACGTGTGTGAAGTTGTTCGGAACAAACCATTTGACAGTTGGCGCTCGGTTGGAAAAAATTAAAACGGTTTGATTCTTGGTTTGTTGTCGGGGAGGAGTCAAGGTTGCACTGCCGAAACATGTTTTGAGCATTTAGGTAGCGAAGTTGCACAAAACCCCTGCGCATATTTTTGATGTATTGGTGCCCTGTTATGCGCTTCTGGTCGTTCGTGTGTGATATTGTTGGTCGAATAAATTCGATTGTTCGTGTCGCTGTTCGGTAAAACTTTGATGGATGTTTGAATAAACGAGAGGTGGAGAGTCAATGTTGGTCAAATCTGCTTGACCTCGTGTAAAATACGTTCCATAACACTACCAAACGCGGAAGATATAAGCAACACCGTACTTTTGCATGCCGGAGCTTCACAAAAATTATTTGTTTTAAAGGTATCAATGGTATTTCAATTCGATGCTTACGACATATCAAACGTCCAACCCATTTCATCACAGTTTAAGAGAGACTTTTGTAATTTACACGCAAAGCTGCCAGTTTTAAGGGCAGCTTGTATTACGGTTGACTTTATAATTCAATAAATTTTGTATCTTGGACGGGAAGTTTGACCTCCACGGATTGGTTTGTTTGTTTGGACACCATGTGGTTTTTATTTATTGAGGCACTCGATAAACTGTTTTGTTACCTCTGATTGATGATGTGATGGATTTTTGTATATATTGACGGTATTGTAATTCTGACCTTTTTTGTGTAGTCTTCACCAAAAGTTTGAGTCTGCGCGCGCGCAAGCAGATATGGATGATTACCGGTACCATTATGTATACAGGATTCTTAGCGCATTTTCAACTGTTTGAATGATCTTCGGATTAGGTGTTTGTATTGGGCTATCTGGTAGAGTTTTTGTTCCTGTGGTTGATACCGAAACTTTTGATATCGACGGAGCGGTAACACAAGTTTTAGTTGGTTGTTGGGCGACTTAGATTGATTAATTTTATTGATGCTTACGAGTGATAAAACGTTAAGTGGTCTTAGTATGTAAACATGAAAACGCATGATTCTTGGTGGAACTTTTTTGAAATTCTGTGCGAGAGGTATCACAAGTTTGTGGCATTTTAAAGTATAAACTCTGGAAGTATCACTACCGATGTGCTTATGAGAATCTGTAGATGAAAACAAATAAAGTTTTTTCTTAATTTACATGTTTATTGATAGTAATGAAAAGTTATGTAATCTATATTCATGTGATGGTAATCAGATCGTTTTGTTTTTTGCAAATCTGATTAAATTGTTATTATATCATTCAATTAATTATCTTAAAGATAAATCGTCTAGCTCAAACCTTTGTAGGGGTATGTGGCGGGACCACCATCATCATCATCATCAGCCCCTCTCTTAGCCAGTGGCTTCCTAGCACTGGCATTATCACCGACTAGTGAAAAACTGAAGATCCTTTCAAAATTCACACAAATAAAGAAAAAAATAGAATTTGTGTTTTCTGAAACTGATGAAAATTCTTTACAATCTCGATATTCTCTCAGATTTTGTCATCATTAAAAAGACAACCCGCTGACATCATGGAAAAGCAATATGAAAAAAAACGTGTGCACGGGACATCCTGGCTACGTTCTGGCTAAACAATGGGATGTCTGTAAGCATGGATCTACACTAATATACGCTAGAACATAACTACGTTGGTTCTCAGTAAAATAGGCTGGATTAAGTCTTCCCCCTTCCCATAATAATTTTATTCAATACAAAATTATACATACCACCATTTTCATCATATTCTATTACACCCTCTTGCACCAGCTACATCGAGCTCGAGATGGTCCCCCGCAACCAGACCGTGCAGGTACTCACCAGGGAATGGTGCCTGGAGATTCCGCCCCGTTGCACCTCCTACAGGCCGGAGAGATCACAAGTCTACGTGAAACAGGTGGTTCGTACGTCTCTATGATTAAAAATTGTTATAAGTTGGCCCACCTGAATGGAACACGACTCGTGTGGAGCTCAAACCTGACATGATCCAATTCGCGGTATTGGACCGCATGCTACGTGATAGTGTAAGCAACATCTTCGCCCGCACCAAATTCGCACCGTGTCTCGCTATTGATGGTGGACGGGATACAATATACCGGATAATACTGGTACTTCAGTAAGTAGTTTTCGAAATGTGCACCCTAACTGGTAGTTTTATCGAATGCAAACGAAAAATGAATTGTGGGCATCACGTAATCGGGAAAAGTTGCGAAAGTGAACGATCAGGTGGACATTGAATTACTTTAGTTGTGGCGGTTATATGGTAGCATGAAGTTGGTCAGAAGTACCGCGGCAATGTTGAGCTTATTTGCAGGATAATAAGTACGCAACGCAATGACACCATGCGATTGTTGAGAGCGTGACTAATGTTATGGATCAGTAATGCAAGAAATCAATGTCGAATTTGGCTCTCTTCTTCGAAATACATATTAGGATATTCCTTAGAAATCTAAGTATTGACTATTATTGTTCTCTATTTCTGTATTCTAGACATGTTCAGAAGTAATGCTTCGGTCTCTTGAACTCAAGGAAGATCAAACCCCATTGAATATGATGATGCTGCAATTAGAAATGCTAATTACACATTCTCGGATTCATACTATTTTGATAACTGTTGGATGACTGAAGAACAAGAAGAAAGATGATTATTTCCAAGTAGTTTTGGCTCCATCATCGCCCGTCACTCTGTGCAAAATAGCGAAACTGTTTTTACCTGGCAGTGCACAACAAACTGATAAGATTCTGGAAAATTATGCAATAGTCAAGAAACTAATTCTTGCAACAATTAACAAACTGTTCTGATAACAAATTGAGCACAAGAGGACTCCACCCTCATGAATTTCCGGTTGAATGTGCAGAAATAAAATAAAAGAAACACTGTAGATTGAAACCCTGCTCATTAAAGTTAAGAAACAGCGTGCGCAAGAACGTCAAGCAAAAATAGAAGACATTACATTTGGAACCGCAACCCAAATAACGAGGAAGTGCACCCGGTCCAGCTTCAAACGAAACGAATACTTTTGTATGCGCAGCAGTAATCTCTCCCACGACGGACGGCTACACTGGCCAAAGAATATCAGATAAGGCAGATATAAAACTGCCAAGAACAAAAGGCGGATGAGTGGATCATCTTTCATGCGATGCCTACCGTACGATGCGTAGAACACCGAATGTAGAAAGTGGATAATTTTCTTACTCCCATTAGATCTCTGCGTTGGGTGTCGTCTCACATCATGATTAGTTTTATGATCGTAAAATTCGTAATAAAACATAGATGATTATGGCGATGCTAAACTGGCAAGTGGCTGAAACTGTTCTTTTCGGAAGTTCTAAAAGATGTTTTATGAACCGCACTGGGAACGTGATAAACGAATGTGAAATAATTAGGATATACCGCGACCACATGGAATACAAATGATGGACGTGCGTGGTTAAGTCGAGGTGAAAAGTCATGTTGATGGTATAATTAATATTTGACGCACTGCTTTCCTGTTGTCATCATTAAGTGCTTTATGGTGTTCAAGAAGACATAAAAATGATGTCGTGATTTGACTTCGTAAATAGAGGCGCACGGTCTATATATAAAAACATTCAAATGCGAAATTTTTCAGAATTCAAATGAATTTCTATAGTCTGTTATCTAAATTTCACCATTATTCCATAGTCCAAGTTTTCTTCCCTTCCATCGCCAGTAACATTGCCTGGTATGGCCCAATTATCATTTTCGTGCTGCATCGTCAACGCATTTTAGCGTTACGTTTGATCGCCAAAAGGGTTACTGATCATGTGATTGAGTTTAAAATTGCATGTACCTAGGGACATCAGGCAGGTATTTGTTCGTTGCCGTCATAGTCTCGAAAACCAATAAGAGACGCTTTTTGTAAAACTCATACGTACCAAATCGTAGGCTCAGGAGAGAAACGTTCTGTTATGAAGCGGAAAGTTCTCAGTAAATGTACGTTGCTGTTGGTTTTTAGCCTATGACGATGGACGGAAATACTGCTGCCGTGTCCCTATATCATAGATGGTAACTTGAAAAAATAAGGATTAAATTATTTGCCTTCTGTTTTTGCCAATTTTTCAGAATCGTCCAATTCAGAATAACAATCATTAGTCAAGTTTTCGTTTTTCGTTTACCAATCCATATGAACTGATCAAGGATACATTTACATCGAATTATCTTTTTATAACACACGTTGTTTTAAATAACAACCTTTGATATAATTGAGATAAAGTTTTCATATGTCTTGATGATTGCAGGTAGATATTAGAATTTCGGTATATATCGTTGAGCTAGAAACTATATTACACTATTCACTAAATCAAATCGCATCCCTACGTCCTGATCACTTTTTAATCTTCATCGACTGTTGTCTAGAGGCTGTTCGGTCAATGAAACCGGTTTGGCACTCAGCATATCTTCTAACCGGTATATGGAAAACTTTGAGTGATAAATCAAAATGGTCATTCAAATCACCCTGATACATGGTTTGATCCCTTCTTATTGCTCGATTTCTGGAAATGAGAAAAACGGACTCCA
>NW_026943751.1:0-7960 GCF_024139115.2 Armigeres subalbatus
GCTGTGGAAATTTTTTCAACAATAAGGTTTTAACAATAAATTAATGAGGAAAAGAAATTATTAAGTTCTCTTAATGGAATGAATACACCTGTGATAAGAACGAGGTTTAATGACATGTCCAGGCGCGTAGTATCAAGTCAAATACAAAGACACCAGAGACGGCATTACAGTTGAGTTAAGTCGTCAAAATACGTATCTGTAAGGATTACAACATGGTGGAGATTGAATGACTAATCTTGCATCTTATAACGGAGTAAATGCATTAATTTGTACGGATGCAACCGTAAGCAACGCTTTAAAGAGATTGATATCAGTCAACTCTGACCTTCACCTTGTCCTTTCAATTAATGATTCTTATTATCCTTATTGGTTCTTTTCCATGCTTATACTTTCCTCAAAGAAAATATAAGACTTCAAAAAACAAAAAACAACGGTCTTTGAGTTATAAATACAGAAACGGCTTGGAATTTTTCGTTTTCCGTAACGTTTACTTTGTACTTCAGCCAAATTGAGGACACAGTCAGGTACCGTAATCTGGGGGAACTTTGAAGTCGCCATGGGGTAACATTGATAAGTTTAACCATTTTTCAGAAATGAATTATTATTCTCTGATATTACGAAATTACTTATTATGAGTTAGGTATGTAATCTTGATTAAATTTAGCTTATGAACAGATAACCTTTGGATGAATTTGCATTTATTTTTCATAAAATTTGAAAAATAAAATCTGCATTAATTTTTTGACACGCACTTCTGTAAACTGCCTTAGCACTTAGCCTGCTTTTCAACTTAGTATTCTATTAGCATTTCAACAGTTATTAATTTAAAAAAGCTTTCTATGCCACGCCAATGCATAGGTATATATCTTAATGTGGCATTACAATGGATACACTATGCAGGAGTCATCACTAGCGATGATGATGCCTTTCTTGAGAAAATCGGGGAATGCAACTATAGTACCTACCTTATAGCGTTTACAAACGATTGCTTTATGGATACATAAATGAATTGAAACGTTTGATGACAAAGAGTTACTAGCCGAATTTATAACACACATGCTTTATCTTAAGGAGACTGACGATATAAGTTATCGCTCAACTCAGTGTGTACCCTTCTGAACCCCTACATGCGATTTCAAGCAAATTTGGAACACACGGTTCTTTATGTTAAAGGAGCCGACGACGATGGGACTTAGGGATGAAAAAGGGAGGGTATGGGGTGTGGTATTGTTTAGTTGATGATCAACAACCCTTCATCAGGAAATCGCAAGCAGCGATGAGGGAGTGAGTGCTAGTAATGGACCCTATAACGCCGGAAACTTGCTTCGAAATCAGCTTCCTTCAAGTAAGACTCATGACAAATTGCCAATTTCTGCAGCATTGAGATTACAACCCAACGGGTATCAACGTGGCGTTTCCATTACACCTTACATGGTAAAAGTGACTAAAACATTTTTACTACTAAAATATGTATTTTTTAAAATTATGTATTTTAAAAATGTGTACCAACATCGAGTTTGTTTACCGTGCGTATGATGGTCCCCCATTTGATTTATGTATTCCATTTCCACATGTTCCATGTTTGCGCTATTATGGGCCCCCCCTTCTAATGCTAGTATTGGACCCTCTAGCGGGTTTACATTTCTCATAAATTAGTTAATATATAGCAAAAATTCAGTCTCCCAGTACAAAACAATTTACAGTATGGAATTACTACACCCCACGATAAGTGAAGCAACCTTATCCTATGGAAGTTTGCAGGACATTGTAGATTCAGAAACCGTAAACTCTCGGTTTTTGCTCAGGGAGACCCGTTATACTTGCACAGGTCCATTACTAGCTTTCCACTCCCTAAATGTGGTATTTCTTTCTGGATGGTGATTGTAATCCCTTCTTTAAAAATAGACGTTTACCCGGAATAAAGAGCATCAATTTAATATTTTTCCTTGTACCCAGAAGTAGACGTTTGTCAGGAATTGAGAGCGATTATGGGTTTGATCCCTTCTTCAAAATCAGTCAATGTCTTCCAAATTAAATGTACCGATATTTTTAATCAAATGATGAAGTAAATATAAAGGAAAAGCTTACTGCTATCCTGTTGACCAATTGATTTATTCATTTTCCGATTGAGAAAAAACTGCGAATCAAACTGGCAATTCATGAGCCAAGGCCAGGTGTACATACAGCTGGTTGCTTATGGAAATTAAATGTTTACAAACCCAATGAATATGCCCAAAAGAATAATCCCTTTATTTGAGATCAGACCTCTGCTTCTCTCAGACTTGGTAAGCCGTGCTTTTACGGGCTGCAACTGTAAACAATTTGAAAGCTTCAGATAAGCTGGTTTTTCTGACTGAAAAAGACCTATATGCTTCCTATGTTTGTTGGGAAGGCTATCTAAGGTCCATCTTCCCTGCCTCCTGAAAAATCCTGATAATTTAACATCTGTCATTGTTATGATTCAGAAGCCTACTCGAGATGCGATATCCGTGAGTCAGTGTGCACGAACAAGTACTAATTTTGGTAATTTTTTGCTATGTAATTAGATGACACATCACTATCCGGCTGAACCGGTTTGACTATCAAGCTTAATACGCTAATATAAACTTTATGAAATTGATTCAATAATGACAGACGCTGTGTACGAACATTTATAACAACGTCATAAAGTAGCACTTGAATTTAAGATTATTTTATTATCTGCCTTAAGAAAATTATCGTGGGATAAATGTTTTTAGATCACGGCAATTTAAATTGAATTGAAGTTCATTTTATAAATATTTTTATATATTCATATATTCAAACGCAGTAAAGTTAATTGGTCGTTTCATGTATTGCTGATTAATCTGATCCCATTAGTGATACATTGCTCTACGATACCGAGATCTCTTTTGATTTTTAAATCGTTTTCAAAGATTTGAGGAATTTAGATTGATCGAATGATTCCAAAAGTCCTATGAAAAAAGGTTCTTGCTATTTCCACGCCTGGTTCATCTCTACACACACCAGCGAATAACAGATTATTATATAATTTTGCATAAGAATTTTACAAGAAATGTGTAAGAAATTTTTGGCATACTACACAATTTCGGAACATTTTGAAATCTAATCATTGTATTGAAATCTGTAATTTTGTATAAGGGAACAGACAGCTTTGGCAGGTTTTGTTCCATTATTATTGGCAGAGGGTTTTTGTCGACCAGATCTTATGAAATTTGGCCACAATATTCTTTGATATGCTTACAAAGAATGTTTGGGCCAAATTGAACTATAATCAGTCATAAACAACCCCCTGACAATAATAGAACAAAACCTACCAAAACTCGTCATTACTATATTAGCATCAATTTTAATTTTGCATTGAAACCAGAACTGCTTAGCCTTATGTTTTGATGTTAGACAATAAACATATCTTTTTTTTGTTAATGTATGACCTGCTTATCTACTTATTTTGTATGCAAAGTTTCAAACTTTTCAATAAAATAACTTTTGTTCAGACGAAAAAAAACAATCTATCCAATCTATTCCGAATTCTTAAAATTTTTAGTTTTTAATCTCAATTCTGCTCAAAACCACAACTTGCCCATCCAACAAATCCATTAAGGAACTCCACCAACGTGCCTGAATCAAAATCCATCCCAGTTCCAATCCAAATACCATTTAAATTCTATTAGCTTTTTCAGAAAAGAAAAGTCTTTTTTAGCCTCATTTGATTCTTTCATCTTATTCTCTTCTCTGACAATTTTCAAAATTATGTTTTCACCGACCTATTTTAAAAATTGTAAACAAAAAGTCAAAAACTTAATAACGAACGCTGCTAATGAGTTGAGACGCAAGTACATTGAGTTTTGATAGGCTGGCGTCATCAGTAAATGCATATAATATGGTAGGGTTAATCAATTGAGAAAGTTTAAATGGTACTAAAATCCCCTCGGAATTTCTTTCAGGAGCTCTATCGGAAATAGCTCCAGAAAATTTTTGGAAGAATTATCAGATATTATTCCAGAAACTCATCCAGAAATTCTTTCGGAAAATCTTCCAAATATTTTTATTTACCAAAAAAAAAACTCAAGGCGAGATGTAAGGTTGGCAACCAATAACCGCGTGTTTGCATCGTGTCCGCTTATTGATCACTCCACAACCTTACACCGTCGATGGTAGTTCGATTGGAAATTTCTTTTTGTCCAGTTTTTCTTGAATCTCAAAAAAATATTTAAAAAAAAAACCAACAGGAATTCCACTGATTATTCAACCAGAAAGCTTCTTCAAAAATGCCCCAAAGGAATTCCATCAGTAATTCCTCCAGGGGATTTGTTCATAAAATCCTCCGTGAATTAATACAACAAATCCTTGGAACTTTCTGCACGAATTCCTTCCGAGGCTTTGGCATTCTGAAAGTACAAAAACTCTAGGAATTTCATAACATGAATTCCTGAAGAAATTTAAAAATAATCTACTGAAGTAGTTTTCGACATTCTTGAGTTCAATTTCACGAGAAACTCTTCAGACGTTCCTCCAAGAAATCCTCCAAAAAAATCCTCCAGGGATTTCTTATTAAAATCCTCTGGGAAATCAATTCGAAATGAATCAATCCTTCAAAAGGATTATACTAAGAAGAATTGCCAGAATCCTTGGGAAATTCCTCAACTGAATTGCTTGAAAATTCATTACATTTAATTTCTTCAAAACTCCTACGGCGAAATTTGAAAAAATACCTCTCCAATTTTTCAGAAATTGCCGCAGAAATTTCCCCGAAATTGCATTTAAATTTTTATGACTTCTTTCGAAAAGATTTCATTTAGAATTTCCATTTTTTTTTCAGTAGGGAGCTGCTTGGTAATATCTGTCAATAATTCCTTCAGATATTCCTTTGAGTGCTGCTTCAAAAGAATTCCTTTAGGTATTTCTTAACTGAAATAATATTCACAATATCAACTTCAGAGAAAATCCATTTAAATATGAAAGGATCGAATTTACGACAAAACAAAACAAATTGAATTTGATCCAGTTACAATTTTTCACTTACAACTTCATCAGAAATCCAATTCAAGATTTTTGAGAATCAATACAAAAAATTTCATACAATTCAATGTCCAATTCAGTTCAAGTCGAATGTTCACTCAAATATAAATCCCCACTCCAATTATGAGATTAATGTTAAGTCCAATAAAAATCCTGCTAAAATGTATCGGAATTTAGAAAGCTCTAGTTAAAAGGTGACTCGTGGGTTTTCTGCACACCGAGTTATTTTCTATGCTTTTGTCTCATTCTAGCTTTATCAGCTCGTAATTTTTTGGAGCAGCGAATTTCGATTTTCAGTTGTTTTCGATGCATAACTGTGGAAGTAAAATGTATCAGCAATCAGCACATAGGAAGCGGCAGGACCATTTTGGGCAGCACCGCTATTCCCGTCCAGCAACGTTACAAATTACTCGACCGCGATTCCAACCAAATGATAGCTTGATTGTTTTGTACATTACTAGAAATCGACAGGGAGACTAACCATACTTACACTGGATTTTTTTACGCGATTTACATTTTCTCAATTTTCCGCTTTATCCTAAATGTTTAAGGTGTGAAGGTGGGTTGAGTACCAAAACAAAGCTTTGAAAGTATTGGTACAATAAAACTGTCATATACTGTAGTAGTATTGGTATCGTGTTTACTTAAAAAACATAAAATATAAGTAGAATTGGTTCAAAAACGACCCAATCGCTTACCCCACGCTCACTCGATTCCGTCAGCATGCTTCGCCGGAGGTGTCCTCCAAAATCGAATTCAGAACAAAAGGCGCTTGGTTAGGAGCACAAGCCGGTTCAAGTTTGTATAGAAAAACTGGTATGTGGAAATAAAACCTTTCATTACACTGGCTACAGCTACCTCCTCGAACGCTGGCGAAGAGAGAACCCACATAGCTAAAGAAGCAACGTTCTAAAGACATTAATTCCATATGGTCTCCCCTCGCTTCGGCGCCCAATGACGGAGCGCCACAAAGAAATCAGAATAATGCCAAATTCAACCCTCGCGCACTTATCAACTGTCATTGCACAAGCCTGCCAACGACCTGTGCACACAGTAAGCCTCTGTCCAAACCAGCCCAAACCATCGGATGACACCCAAATTATAAATCATAATCGATTGAGCATGGCGGAACAAAATTATTTTGAACCACCCTGGATTGATTCAGTTTGCTGCTGCCGGTGCCGTTGTTTATTCGCTCCGCGATCAGGTTTTAATGGTTTTTTCGGGCAAAAATAGCAGTTTATATTAACCAGTTCCAGTTTTCAGTTGCAAACATCTGACTGATTTCGAAAAGTGATGTTTAATTTTGCATTCGCATCAACATTTCGGAGCTGCATCATGTGTGCGGAGAAGTGAGTTAAAACTTGATTTTTCAGTGCCCTTTGAGGAAGAAGTGAAGTGTATTGATGAACCCACCAAATCGCAGACAGCTAATAAATCAGCACGAAATTGCTGATTTATGATATTAATTCGAGCTGAAATACATAAAACTCTTTGGATAAACATGTGTTTCATTATCGCAGGAAGTGAATAAATATGCTGGCAAACGGTTCAAGTGAATTTGAATATTAAACTTTTGTTCTGATGCCTGTTCGATGCATTCAAGATGATGTTGGTGGGAGAAAGGAGTGCAGGAGGTGTAGAGGTTGACCCATTGAAATGGAGGTTCAGTGCCATGTTGACTGCCATCGTGGTACCACTCCATCTGTCCCCTTAACGCATATTAATTATCATGTGATTTTCTTCGATTTATTCTGGATTTTTTTGAAACATGTTTGCACGAAGAGGATTTGGCGTGGTAGAATTGAAAGTCACACGAACAAAAATACGAGCGAAAAAAAAATCGTGTAAAAACCAAAATCCTGTGTACTAAAAACAAATATTCCATTAGTAATGCAGCTCAAGTAATGTGGACGTTGCTGGCAGGAATAGAGGTCTACCCAAATGGTTCTCTACCCTATCATATTGTGGCAGGTTTTAGCACTTAAATCGGTGATACTTTTCAAAGTCATATTTGTTACTCAGGAAAAAAAAGATTAGCGATCGATGATAAAAAGATGGTGATAGCGATGGCCATTGTTAAATCGTCATTGCTGGTATGCTTTCTGTATTACGTTAAATTGAATTTGTATGATTTGAGCTCAAGCGCTATCCTAACTAAGGAAGGTCAAGCTATATTCGTTACAAGCTCCATTACATTTCCATCCAACCTTGAGTCAATGTGAGCCCAGTTAGTATCCAAATCCAGACCAAAATATTTGAATTTGGACCAAATTCATCCCACAATGCAATTCGAATTTTAATCGTCGTCAGTCGAGAATTCCAATTCAAGGCCGCATGAAAAAAGGAAACATTCCCAGTTCTGATGCAAATTCCATTTTTCTAAGTCAAGCTGAATTTTCAAGTCAGCTAAAATATAGACTGAACTTAGTCCAAATTCTATCCGTGTAAAACAAATTCTGAAATCAGAAACAATCCTGAGCTCCAGTTGAAATCAAAATGAAAACTGTTCAATTTAAATACAGAAATTCATTCTAAAATCGATTTCAATTCAATCAAAATCCTAATCCCAATTTCTTACTTATTTTACTTTGAGAATTCGAGAACAATTGTATCGTAAATTTCGAGGTAAACGCTTATAAAAACCATTTTGAATCCAATGAAAATCCGCTTGAAATTCAAAGTTTTCTAATCCCCCAAATTCCAATTGGGGTTGGTTGGGATCCAAATCAAATTCAGCCTATAAATTTCTGACATGAATGAAATTCAATTTAAATTTAATTAAGAATTACGATATAACCCATTTCTGAATCAATTTCTACCACAAAATTAAAATCGATTTCAAACCAAATGCAAATTTGAATTGAATCCAAATCTAAATTCTGAGGAGTTCTGGTCATTTTCAAGATTCAGAATGCTTTGTTCTGTTTTGTGCAGT
>NW_026943752.1:0-41992 GCF_024139115.2 Armigeres subalbatus
CCTCATGCACATCGTCGCCTCATGTAAGGTCGTCGAGATATTGGTTAACTGTCGTTTGCTTGAAAAACTGGAAGAGGATGAAGATTCGGTTTTGCTGGTAACACGCTTTCCTGGCTGGATACAGGAATGGTTCGTTATTCATCAGCCTATGGGAGCATCCTCTAGCTCGCCTTCGAATAAGGAGAATATGCGGACCTCGTTTCCTGGGATCTTCGAAGGCGTTCAATCACAATTGGACTTCCCAATGCTCAGGCAACAGGTGGAAGGGAATGTAACGGAAAAATTTCCGCACCGCTCAGAACTGAGTTTTTGGTGAGCTGATCAACTGTTCGAACGATGAGTGGACATTCGATTTTAAAGCCGTTAAAATCAGCTGCACATCAAGGTTCAACCTGTTCAGCAGACTTCTTCATAGCGTTGAGCTTATCCAAATATAGTATATTACAGTATTGTCCCGATTTTATCACACTCTCGACCCGATTTTGTCACCCTCATTAATTGAACAATAAACAACACTGATTTTAATGAAATTACTTTTACCGCCTGTGGTTTATTATAAATAACTTCGGAATACCTGTGAAAAAATCTGTAAGCATTTTCGACAAGAAATGACGGGTACCGTTCACGCATTTTGTCTTTCCAAGGCATAAACTGATTCATATTTGTGAAATGCATTAAAAAATCTCTGTATATAACAATGAGTTTGCCCTTGCTTTGAGGCATTATAACTCACGAACGGATGGTTCAATTTTCAAGATTTCCTCACTGATCGATTCGTCTTGGGATCAGCTGTTTGATCAATTTGATGGGGAATGTTTGAAAATTGTCCAAATGCAAGGGTTTCACGATTTCTGAAGCATGCTATCAAGCTTGAACTGAAGTCAATCTAGAGTGCGACGCTGCAATCAACTAAATGATTGACAGATGTCGAAAATAAAACCCGAGCGAGATCGGGCAGTTTCTCCTAGTTGTAATTTTATTTTTCGATTCTGTCACATGCCCTATTTTAACACCCCAATATTTACCAGGGGGTGATAAAATATATTCACACCATCTTGCTTCTCAAAAAGTGACAAACGCCTGAGGTGCGATAATTACAAAAATTACACAAATTTAACGAGTTTTGAAAATTTGAATTACATTTCACAAAAAAATATTTTTATATTCATACTAATTATTGGATGATTTCTAGCATTTTATTTCGACATATTAGACTGCATATTTAATTATAGGTTTAAGTACCCCTCGGAATATATCTTGACACTCAGGCGGGTGTCAAGTTGTCAAATTGTTGTTGCCACCAATCGAGCGAAGGCCAAACGCACTAACACTACGGTATAGTCTATAGAACATAAACACTGCAGTGAGTGATAATGTTGTAGAACGTATTACGGTGCCAATAATGCCAGTAGCATTTGTCCGTCAGTTCTTGGTTTTCAAGTTCGTTTTGATTAAATATCATAAAGTTAGTGTAAATATAGTAAATCTATCGCCAGTGGCGTTTCCCTAACCTCAATCTACCTGTGCACTGGACTTAAATTTAAGAAATAAGTGTGCGGAAATGCATACAATAACAAGATTTTGATTAGTTTAAACGACTCTGATAATTTTATTTTCCTTTTGGGCTGTCAAAATATCAAAAATTTCATTTTTTGGGTCAGTGCACAGGTAAAAAGTGAGGTTACGCGACGCCACTGTCTATCGCCATGAAGTGTTGTGTGCCGTCTTGTGATGTTGATTTTCATTATATGAAGGAGAATAATGGAGCAAGCGAAGAGCAGCTTTCGCACCATATGTTTCCCAAAGATGCGATGCTGAGAATCAAATGGCTGCAAGCAATAGCCAATGCAGCAAAGATTGATATAGATACTATGACTATAAATTGGAGTGCTTTGAGAATTTGCTCTAGGCACTTTAAATCAGAGTATTTATATAAAATAAATTCTCCGACACGGTTAACAAAAAATGCAATTCCTTCGATTTTCGCAAGCTGCAGTTTGAGAAAGTAAGTGATTCACACGCAGAAAAATTTATTGTAGAAACAACAATATTCTGGATCAAATTCAACAATAAATATTGTTAGCTGAGGGCTAATAATATTTATCGTTTGAATCAATCCATAATATTGTAGTTTTTACAATCATTCAACCAGCCGCGTTATTGTAAAAACAACAATATTATTGTTGAAATAATTGTTACAATATTGTTGATTCAATGTATGAATACGATTGATTCAACAATATGATATTGTTGAAATAATTATGTATATGTTTGTACCTTATTTCTTCATTTCGATAGTAAACAAAAACAAGTTAATGCTCATAAAATATTTTATTTTTATCATTTGATTACAAATATTCATATTATTTTGTTGGCCAATCTTCTGTTGTTGATTATGATGTGAAGCGAAGCTGGGCACGGAAGTAGAAGATACTGATGTCTCTGCAGAAAAGCCCTGAAAATGGAATATTTTTTACTTTTTGAAGCCGTTTGAAACTCATCTTTTGAAACTATAGGTTTATTTTTATAATGAAATAATTTGATGAACTGCGAAATAATGATTAAAATAACCCTTCATACCTGGCCTTTTCATCATCCGTTCAGTCGGGAGTGAATGAAGACGACTTATCTACGCGTAGCTCTTTCCTTTTCTGGTTCCGGATCCTCATTATCCTGAAAATGAGACAAAAATTTGTAACTAAATAATAATAATGTTTGAGTTTAACTTACGAACTATCATGTTTGCACCAAACTTTTTTTTTCACTTCTCGTGGAAACAGTTTGTTTCCTACCACGAAGGAATCGTTTAATTTGTTTAAAATCTTTCAAAACATAGCACAAATATAAAAGGTAAACATACACGGCTATTTTTATGGACGCAACTCGGCTCAACAATAAAAATTGTTGAAATGAAAATAATATTGTTGTTTAAACATAAAATATTGTTGAATCAACAATCAAATCTTTTTGATTCAATAATCAATCGATTGTTAGAATCAACAATATACTTTTTTAGTTTAATCGTACGAAATTTAGCTACGTGCATGACATGTGTAGATACCGCATATATGATAAGTTTTGACAATTCCCTAACAGCGACTTTCTCGTATCCGAAACAAAGATGAAGGAAAACTTTCCGCTACAGCCTCCTCTAGCGTCTATGGATATGAATTCGATTAACCAGCCCAGCCGGCGGACGAAAGTCGACGCTCCCGATTCAACAAAACAACTCAAATTGTTCATTGATCGAAGCAATTTCAAGCACGTGCAAATGACCGAAGATGCAACACGAAGCAAAGAAGTTTCTACCAAGGACTCTACAACAGAGAATAATGTAGTACAGAACCGAAATTTACGCAAGACTCAACTAACGCCGGAAGGGGATGCTAAACTTATCAGGACAAGAAAGAGGTATCTAATAAATATTTGTATTCTTGTTTTATTATAATCTTTACGAAACATTTCAAAAACAGTGCGAGGCGTCAAATACAAATTAAGCCGCTGCGAACACAAATGGCACACATCCACTTGTGTACAAATAACAATCGGTTGAGAGTTTCAAATAAAAATAGTTTTAAACTGTGAGCCCGAAAATTTCTTGAGCCGGCTCGTTAATTAAACTCAGCATGGTCTTGCTTTGTAGTTGCACATCATACTGCTAGGCCATTGGTGTAGTTAGAAAATTGGTCTGACGCCCCCCCCCTTGGTGGGGAGGGGGGGTTTCTGAACTTTTTTTTATTTATTATCAGACTAAGGCCGGAGTGGCCTGTGCTGCACATAAAAGACTTCTCCGTTCAGCTCGGTCCATGGCTGCACTTCGCCAACCACGCAGTCTGCGGAGGGTCCGCAAGTCATCTTCCACCTGATAGATCCACCTTGCCCGCTGCGCACCTCGCCTTCTTGTGCCCGTCGGATCGTTGTCGAGAACCATTTTCACCGGATTACTGTCCGACATTCTGGCTACGTGCCCGGCCCACCGCAGTCGTCCGATTTTCGCGGTGTGAACGATGGATGGTTCTCCCAGCAGCTGATGCAACTCGTGGTTCATTCGCCTCCTCCGCGTACCGTCCGCCATCTGCACCCCACCATAGATGGTACGCAGCACTTTCCTTTCGAAAACTCCAAGTGCGCGTTGGTCCTCCACGAGCATCGTCCATGTCTCGTAACGTAAAGGACTACCGGTCTAATGAGCGTTTTGTAGATTGTCAGTTTGGTACGGCTGCGAACTCTATTCGATCGGAGCGTCTTGCGGAGTCCAAAGTATGTACGATTTCCAGCCACTATGCGTCTCCGAATTTCTCTGCTGGTATCATTTTCGGCAGTCACCAGTGAGCCCAAGCACACAAATTCTTCTACCACCTCGATTTCGTCACCACCGATGCAAACTCGCGGTGGGTGGCTCACATTGTCTTCTCTTGAACCTCTTCCTATCATGTACTTCGTCTTCAACGTATTGATGACTAGTCCGATCCGCTTGGCTTCCCTCTTCAGTCTGATGTAGGTTTCCTCCATCTTCTCAAAGTTACGTGCCATAATATCTATGTCGTCGACGAAGCCAAATAGCTGGACGGACTTATTGAAAATTGTACCACTCATGTTGATCCCTGCTCTTCGTATTACCCCATCCAAAGCGATGTTGAATAGCAGACACGAAAGACCATCACCTTGCCGTAACCCTCTGCGCGTTTCGAAGGAACTCGAAAATGCCCCTGAAACTCGAATTACGCACATCACCCGATCCATCGTCGCTTTGATCAACCGTGTCAGTTTATCCAGAAATCCATGTTCGTGCATTAGCTGCCATAGCTGGTCCCGATCGATTGTATCATATGCGGCTTTGAAGTCGATGAATAGATGATGTGTGGGCATGTTGTATTCGCGGCATTTCTGCAGTACCTGGCGAATGGCGAACATCTGGTCTGTGGTGGAGCGTTCGCCCATAAAACCCGCCTGGTACTGCCCTACGAACTCCCTTGCAATTGGTGTTAGTCGACGGCATAAAATTTGGGAGAGTACCTTGTAGGCGACGTTCAGCAATGTGATTGCGCGGTAGTTGCTACAATCCAGCTTATCGCCCTTTTTGTAGATGGGGCACACGACACCTTCCATGCATTCCTGCGGAAAAACTTCCTCCTCCCAAATCTTGGTAATGACCCAGTGCAGCGCTCTAGCCAGTGCCTCACCACCGTGTTTATATAGCTCTCCTGGTAGTTGGTCAACCCCAGTGGCTTTGTTGTTCTTCAGCCGGCCAACCTCCTCCTGGATTTCCTGGAGATCCGGAGCCGGTAGACTCCGCCATCTTCGTCTGCCACATCGCCATTCAGGTTCTCTTCGTAGTGCTGCCGCCACCTTTGGATCACCTCACGCTCGTTCGTAAGAAGGCTCCCGTTTATGTCCTTACACATATCAGGCTGTGGCACGTGGCCCTTACGCGAACGGTTTAACTTCTCATAGAACTTTCGTGTGTTATTAGCGCGGTACAGTTGCTCCGTCTCTTCACGGTCTCGATCTTCCTGCTGGCGCTTTTTCCTCCGGAAAATCGAGTTTTGTCTGTTCCGCGCTCGTTTATATCGTGCCTCGTTCGCCCTCGTGCGGTGTTGCAGCAATCTCGCCCATGCTGCATTCTTCTCTTCTACTAACTGCTCACATTCGCCGTCATACTAGTCATTTCTCTGATCCGGGGGCACCGTGCCAAGTGCAGCGGTTGCGGTGCTACCAATGGCGGATCGAATATCTCTCCAGCCATCTTCAAGAGACGCTGCGCCTAGCTGCTCTTCCGTTGGGAGTGCCACTTCCAGCTGCTGCGCGTATTCTTGGGCTAGTCTACCGTCTTGTAGCCGCCCAATGTTAAGCCGCGGCGTCCGATTTCGACGCGTGTTGTACACCGTCGAGAGTTTTGAGCGCAGACATACTGCGTTGGTAAGTGCGGACGTTCGCGATGTCAGAGAAGAATTTACCGTCGGTTAGAACGTGGTCGATTTGGTTTTCCGTTTCTTGGTTAGGTGATCTCCATATGGCCTTGAGGATATTTTTGCGGGAAAGAAGGTGCTTCGGACTATCATTCCGCGGGAGGCTGCGAAGATTATGCATCGTTCGCTGTTGTCATTCGATACGGTGTGCAGACTATCCGGTCCGATGACCGGTCTATACATTTCCTCCCTTCCTACCTGTGCGTTCATTGCACCGATGACGATTTTGACGTCCCACAGTGGGCATCCATCGTATGTCTGCTCCAGCTGTGCGTAGAACGCTTCTTTCTCGTCGTCGGGTCTCCCTTCTTGTGGGCAGTGCACGTTGATGATGCTATAGTTGAAGACACAGCCTTTAATCCTTAGCTTGCACATCTTTGCGTTGATTGGCTGCCACCCAATGGCGCATCTTACCCAGCACTATGAAGCCGGTTCCCAGCTCGTTGGTGGTGCCACAGCTTTGGTAGAATGTAGCCGCTCGATGCCCGCTTTTCCCCACTTTCTGTTCTGTCCAGCAAATCTCCTGCAGCGCCACGACGTCGAAGTCATCCGTAGATCATCCTGTCGCAACCTGCGAAACCTAGCGACTTGCAATTCCATGTTCCAAGCTTTCAATCGTGATCCTTCATTCGTCGCGTAGGTCTTTACCGATTATATCGAGTTGCATTATCTCTTATATTGTTCGTAATGATTGGTTCTCTAGGTGGCTTATTGGGCCTGCGCAAACCTCCTGTCACGTCGGAGGGCCGTCGTGTCAGGGCTGTTTAGCGTCCCATCTAACACCAGGATTTGGGCTTGTGCGTTTTGAGCGGCACACGGTCGCTTTGGTGGAGCCTACTTGCGGATACATGCAGCTTTTTATAGGAATTTCACAGGGTCCACTGTCAAACCCCACCACATCCTAGGCAAGCCCCACAACTCGCAGATGGCCTGGGGAAGGATCGTCAAGCCCTTGGACATAGTCCCTGCTGCCCACGAACCTGCATGCTTGAACATGGTTTTCCGGCGAAACTGATACGGCTGATTCGTATAACGTTGGACGGATCGAAATCAAGTGTAAGGGTTGCGGATGAAATATCGACGTCATTTGTTACCTTAGATGGATTAAAGCAGGGTGATGCACTCTCGAACCTGCTATTGTGCACAAAACGACGGCGGAAGGGAGTAGCAACCGTCTTACTGCACTCCAACCGGCGACCCCCAGTCAAACCCCGGCCGATTGAGTCGGCCCGAACCGTAAGTGTTTCCAAACCTTTTTTTCCGGACCCGTTCGCGGTTCCGAGTGTGCTGTAGTCAGCGAAAATAGGCGAACCGTCGTAAACTCCAGTCGGAGTCCATCGCAGTGGCTGAAATGGCCAATTTGAATTAGTCGTTGTAAGCAAGACACGTTACACCGAGAAGCGCTAGAGTTAGAGATAGTAGTAGAAGACCGCACAAGCTAGGGAAGAGAAGGGGACTAAGTAGGCCGGCCCAGAGATGTGATTTGAAGCGAATTATACAAATGTCTATCGAAATAAACTATGTTTTTGTTTCTGTAAATTGTAGTTCCTAGTTAGTCAGATGTGATTGAGAGAATCTGGAGGGTATTTCACGTTCTGCGTTAGTATTGTCTGTCCGCGTTTGTTGATCCGAATTGTTCGTCTTTTGAAGCGAGAGGGAAAGATGGGATGAGAAGATTGTTACCAGTGATGATAACTTTATACTGTGGACACATAAGATTTGGGAGTGTGCTGGGTTTCGTTGGTCAGGATTGTAAGAGTTTGGTTGTCGGTATCGTGGGTTAGATAATTTGAGTGTGGGTGGTCGGTTACGCGTGTTCCTGGTGTGTTGAACAATTTCCGGACTGGTTCATTAACCAGTCTATAGCCGGGCAAACTAACCCGACGGGTGGTCCTCTTCGGAGGTGGCGCGTAAGCCATCCGTTGCAAAATCCTCCAGGAACAGCCGCGGCACTGCGACCACTACAAAATTGTAACGGTAGTCAATATTTGTTTTGAAATTCTTGGTAAATTAAGTTTCTAAATTTGTAAATATAAATATCTAAAACTGTAAATATATACTTCTTTGTTAAATGTTAATAATTATTCTAGACCTAATTCAAATTCGTAAATTTCGATACAACACAACATGGAATACCAATTAAAACGAACCGTGTAGCTGGTGCAGACTTGCATGCAATTTAGATAGAACGTTGCGTGAAGAGGTTAGTTGCTACGCCTGAAACGCATAAGCGCCTTTGAAGCGGATCACCATTCGTGACACCGTTACATAAAGTCCGAGCAATGAGAAAGGGTTCGACTTGCAATCGGGAATATGAGTAGCAGACCAAACCGCTTCGAATGGGAGATGTTTACAATCTATCTCTTACAATCAGGGTCAACGTAATCCGTCGCGCTTCAATTTCCGGTTACATTGCCAAAGAACGTTAATCTGAGGATTATTTGCAATCGACTCGTTCACTTTGATCCTGACCGTGGTGAAAGAAGGGCGCGATCCTTTAGTTTGTTCCGTGGTGTAATTGGTTCGTGAATTTAAACGTGAAGTGTTCGACAGGCTAATTAATCTTTTCTGTGTTCCCCGTATAGGCTAGCCTAGTTGTAAATTGTGCGGTAGAGTTTTTGTGGGCTGTGCGACTGTCTTGTGTGTTAAAGGTAACCAGACCCAGAATTGAGTGTCATTAGTGTAGTCTAATTGTGTCAATGACCTATCTGTGCGGTCAACGACCTTCGCTGTCTTTATTTTTGAACAGCCTAGACGACAAAGCCACCGCCTGCACGCCATCACCATTGCTCGTCGCCATCGCCAACCCTTGCCACGCTCTGGACTCAAGGTTCCCCGCCTTGACGACGGCGGAAGGGAGTAGCAACCGTCTTACTGCACTCCAACCGGCGACCCCCAGTCAAACCCCGGCCGATTATTATATAGCGCTCGAGGGAGCGATTAGGAGAGGCGGTGTGCAAAGAAGCGGTACCATTATCACAAGATCGCACAGGCTCCTGGGATTTGCGGACGATATCGATATCATCGGGATTGATCGCCGTGCCGTGGAAGAGGCTTTTGTGCCTTTTAAGAGGGAGACAGCGAGGATTGGACTCACGATCAATACCAGCAAAACGAAGTACATGGTCGCTGGCAATCAACGTGGGTTCATTAGTGGTGGTGGTAGTGTTGGATGGTGGAAAATTTGAAGTGGTAGAAGAATTTGAGTATCTTGGAACATTAGTGACCCGCGAGGCGAAAAGGCGTATTGCAGCTGCAAATGGGGCTTATTACGGACTTCGTAACCAGCTTAAGTCCCGTAGTCTGCAAACGAAAACAAAACTCGCGCTGTCTACTACTCTGATTCTTCCGGTGGCTTTATACGGCCATGAGACATGGACGGGTAAATAATAAACTCGTTGTAAAAATGGTAAGACTGAGTAGCCGTTCAATAAATATAAGTATCGATTGCTTAACCTCATTCTATCGGTTCAAGGACTTTCAATATGCAACATTTGTGTGTGTGAATGTATGGAATAAAGAAATTTTGATTGATTTTTGAATCTCGAAATCTCACTTTTTATCTATTCAATGACACAGAATTGGAAGATTTCAATATTTTGACTGCCTAAATAGGAAAGAGTCGAATAAAACTCTTTCCTATTCAGGCAGTCAAAATATTGAAATCTTCCAATTCTGTGTCATTGAATAGATAAAAAGTGAGATTTCGAGATTCCACTGATCGTAACTTGTCATGTCAAATAACGTCAAACATGACTTCGGATATGACCAACTGAAGGAACTGTTCGGCTGAACGACATTTCTTTGGCGTTTCAACGCGATGTGGGGTTATAAATCGAAATTTACATGAATTTGTGGACTTCTAAATTTGAATAGGCGTGGCCAATGTTAAAAGGCGATACGCCGATGCAAAAATGTCGGTGGCAGCAGCGTGTCAAAAACTGTCGGCGGTGACGTGGCCATGACCATGACGTGGCGGCGCACACGTCTAAACGCCTGAAAGGTGTATTACATCCACCATTGCCTTAATCCGGACAAACGCCTACTTTTAAAGAAGGGATTAAATCCGCCATTGCCCTAATTCAGGCAAGCGCCTAATATTAAAAAAGGGATCACATCACCATTTTCTTAATCCGGGCGAGCGCCTTCTTTTAAAGAAGGGGTCATATCCACCATCGACGAATGCCGAACAAATATGTCACATCAACCATTGTCTTAATCCGAACAAGCGCCTTCTTAAAAAAAAAAGAGATTGCATTCATCATTTTCTTAATCAGGGCATGCGCCTACTTTTAAATAAGTGATAATATCCACCTACTTGTATAGAAGGAGTCCACCATTGCCTTAATCCGGAAAAGCGCTTACTTTAAAAAGGGATATATCGACGCTACTTTTAAAAAAAGGGATCACACCCAAATTTACCTTGAAGTAAAATAATGACATGATTCCTTATCAAACTAAATTTGCTAGAAAAATATATTAAGCTCTTTTAGTTGAATGTATTCAATCGTCCAAGGCGAATTAAGTACTCTCCATTTAATTCCACCAATTATAATTGTACTCTCCATTTAATTGCACCAATTATTATTGGTGGAATTAAATGGAGAGTACCTAATTCGTCTTAGACGATTAAATTTGCTAACTTGTCAAATAGGATAGAAGTCATTAAATGAAAAATAATAACAAAATTCTTCTTCGTAAATTCTATTTTCGAAAACATTATTAATATGTGAAACAAAAAGAATCACGTGAATTAATTGCTTCATTAGTGATTACTTCCCATATCATTTATTTTTATTATCGTATCTCTCTGCTCAGTAGCTTTTTGTTACATTTAAATTTCCTTCATTTTCAAATTGTATTATAAAAAAAATTATCAAATATTATTTCATTCAACGAATATTCGATAATTTTTTTTTCAATTTAAGCAAACATGCGTTTGTACTCATTTAAGATTTTTCTGTATAGGATAGTAGGTCACACAATGTGACTAACAATGCAATTTATTGCAGTTGAACGTCTTACAGTTATCGATACCTCGCGCTTAGTTTCATAGGGGCGTAACTATATAGATCGATTTCTCTTCGTCGATGTTTTCTTTTTATTATTGTACCGAATTGCGCTAGTTTGTCGATGATTTAACGGTTTGGTGTGATAAACGATGAAGGTATCTTGCACCAGAATCAATAAGCTTTTGAAACAATTTAGTTATTAACAAAATATAAAATTGATTAAGAGAAATCGATCAATACAGTTACGCCCCTATAAAACTAAGCGAGAGATATGCTCTTTTGAAATTTTTAAAAAATTCTAAAAATATTTGTGGGATTTATTTGTATACCAATTCAACATTCTTGTACTTAGAAGAATCTAGCAATTTTCTATGGGCGAATTTATATAAACATTTTGTAAGGATTGCAAAGCCAACAAAATGTGGTATTCTTTCCTTTGATGCATACCAGTTGAAAGATAATAGATACTTGGATTAAGCTCAATTGCCCAGCGGAGCCTGCAAATTTAACTTTGAACTGTGCAAACTGTATACATTATTTATTTATTTGTTCAGACTAAGGCCGAAGTAGCCTGTGCGGTATATAAGAGTCTTCTCCATTCGGCTCGGTCCATGGCTACACGTCGCCAACCACGCAGTCTACGGAGGGTCCGCAAGTCATCTTCCACCTGATCGATACACCTTGCCCGCTGCGCACCTCGCCTTCTTGTGCCCGTCGGATCGTTGTCGAGAACCATTTTCACCGGGTTACTGTCCGACATTCTGGCTACGTGCCCGGCCCACCGCAGTCATCCGATTTTCGCGGTGTGAACGATGGATGGTTCTCCCAGCAGCTCATGCTACTCGTGGTTCATTCGCGTCCTCCACGTACCGTCCGCCATCTGCACCCCACCATAGATGGTACGCAGCACTTTCCTTTCGAAAACTCCAAGTGCGCGTTTGTCCTCCACGAGCATCGTCCAGGTCTCGTAACGTAGAGGACTACCGGTCTAATGAGCGTTTTGTAGATTGTCAGTTTGGTACGGCGGCGAACTCTATTCGATCGGAGCGTCTTGCGGAGTCCAAAGTACGTACGATTTCCAGCCACTATGCGTCTCCGAATTTCTCCGCTGGTATCATTTTCGGCAGTCACCAGTGAGAAAAGTACACAAATTCTTCTACCACCTCGATTTCGTCACCACCGATGCAAACTCGCGGTGGGTGGCTCACATTGTCTTCTCTTGAACCTCTTCCTATCATATACTTTGTCTTCGACTTGTTAATGACTAGTCCGATCCGCTTGGCTTCCCTCTTCAGTCTGATGTAGGCTTCCTCCATCTTCTCAAAGTTACGTGCCATTATATTTATGACGTCGGCGAGGCCAAATAGCTGGATGGACTTATTGAAAATTGTACCACTCGTGTTAATCCCTGCTCTTCGTATTACCCCTTCCAAAGCGATGTTGAATAGCAGACACGAAAGACCATCACCTTGCCGTAGCCCTCTGCGCGTTTCGAAGGGACTCGAGAATGCCCCTGAAACTCGAACTACGCACATCACCCGATCCATCGTCGCTTTGATCAACCGTGTCAGTTTATCCGGAAAACCGTGTTCGTGCATTAGCTGCCATAGCTGGTCTCGATCGATTGCATTATATGTGGCTTTGAAGTCGATGAATAGATGATGTGTGGGCACATTGTATTCGCGACATTTCTGCACTGCCGTTCTACGCATAATTGTCCCATGTATATAGGAAATCCCAGCAAACATGGGACAAATATGCGTATGACGGTAGTGCAGTACTTGGCGAATGGCGAACACCTGGTCTGTGGTGGAGCATTCGCCCATAAAACCCGTCTGGTACTGCCTCACGAACTCCCTTGCAATTGGTGCTAGTCGACGGCATAAAATTTGGGAGAGTACATTGTAGGCGGCATTCAGCAATGTGATTGCGCGGTAGTTGCTACAATCCAGCTTATCGCCCTTTTTGTAGATGGGATACACGACACCTTCCATCCACTCCTGCGGCAAAACTTCCTTCTCCCAAATCTTGGTAATGACCCAGAGCAGCGCTCTAGCCAGTGCCTGTTTAAATAGCTCACCTGGTAGTTGGTCAACCCCAGGGGCTTTGTTGTTTTTCAGCCGGCCAATCTCCTCCTGGATTTCCTGGAGATCCGGAGCCGGTAGAATTATGTCCTGCGCGCATTATCCCAGGTCCATCACCATACCATCATCTTCGTCTGCCACATCGCCATTCAGGTGCTCTTCGTAGTGCTGCCGCCACCTTTGGATCACCTCACGCTCGTTCGTAAGAAGGCTCCCGTTTATGTCCTTACACATATCAGGCTGTGGCACGTGGCCCTTACGCGAACGGTTTAACTTCTCATAGAACTTTCGTGTGTTATTAGCGCGGTACAGTTGCTCCGTCTCTTCACGGTCTCGATCTTCCTGCTGGCGCTTTTTCCTCCGGAAAATCGAGTTTTGTCTGTTCCGCGCTCGTTTATATCGTGCCTCGTTCGCCCTCGTGCGGTGTTGCAGCAATCTCGGCCATGCTGCATTCTTCTCTTCTACTAACTGCTCACATTCGCCGTCATACCAGTCGTTTCTCTGATCCGTATACATTTGGTTGCCCAATATGTTGTATGAATACATATTTGCCATTTATTAATAATTTTGCCAAATTATCATATATATAATAGCCCTGTTTGTCTGTCCGGTGACTAGCCAACCAGACGCAGCACGCGGGGAAATTATCAAAAAAATTAGAATATCTGACACTTCAATTCTTTTTGCAATCAGATGCAGAAAACAAAACCAGTGACAACCTTAGACAATCAGACACAACATTTGATGAAAAAAAATCACAGACAACAGACGTTGAAAATTTTGATTTTTTTTTAATGCAATCGTTCATATTTAAAAAAACACTTGCCACGGGCGCTACTGCGTCCACAAATAAACTCGTTAAGTATACCGTCGTTCGGGGTGACATTGGGCCTAGGGGGTAAGATTGGGCCAAAAATGAAAAATGTTTGAACTCCTAATATCTCAGAAACGGTTACGAATTTTGATGAAAACTTCAAACGGTTCAAAATTATAATAAAATTCACGTCTAGGAAATCACAAAACAAATTCCAAGAACTAATTGTGCTCGTACGATAATGCTTGGAATTTGAATGTAAAACTATTGAGCGAATGAACCCGTATTAAAATAGTGTCAGTAATGTCCCAAAAATCTATTACATAACTAGTTTTTAGATCAATGGATACCTGGTTATCATGTTACGATAATCTGTTGTTGTTTTATAGAATTTTATTAATATTTATATAACGGTTCTGGTTTTTCGTAGCAACGAGCAATGCACGCAGAAAAGGGGTGAGATTGGGCCAAGCCTTCAGTTGATTTGCCATACATAGTTGGTAAGAGCCGTAATGTAGGCAAATATTTTGAATGAACGATTGAATCGTTCCATCGTCACCGCTGAACTATTTCATTTGGCCCAATGTCACCCCCTGTGCGGGGTGAGAATGGGCCAATTTTGAACAACATATAACTTTGAAGAATTTCCATAATTCATTATTTTTTTCCCAAACAGCGGTAAATTTATTATTCAAGCTTGTACCAAACTAATTAAAACTTGATTCTAATGTTAACTACTAGAGCTTTGTAACATTTACTTGGAGCATACGACATTTTGGCCCAATGACACCCCCGTGGGCGGTAGTACATTTTGCCTTTTCATAACAAAACTCCCAAACATTTAAACAAAACGATGGTTCTAATTAAACAACTCGATCGCCATCGTTTCGTTTTTATTTTCTTCGTTTTCTACTGCACACTTTGAATGCCGACAAATTCAACACTTCCAACTAGCCTTGATTGTCCACGACGATGTTCACTGTGAAATTATTGCTGTTTCTCACATATTTTTCACGTTCATGTTCACGGGAGGTGTACAGAAGGTTTTAGCCTGAAAATGAATAAATAGAAGATCTCTTGTTTATGAGGCACAAGTAGGTACACAAGGCAACGAAACAACAAACCATCTACATAAACAAAATGTTAGTGAACCTTATTACCAGTTTTTTGACGCCTGTAATTTGTTCTAAATCAAATTTGTTGACAAATGTCATACCGCAGATAACTATTTCGTAAAGAATTTGTTTGAACCGACAATAGTTTTATCTAGAGAAAAAAATAAATATTTGAGGCAACCCTATAACAACCAAATAATGTTGCCATATGTGACGAAAACAGTTTGATTGTACTTCCATCTGCCAGATCTCAGTGCTATTAGATGTATCGCCTGACATGGTCCTGACAATTTTTTTATTCGGTCCTCCGGAACCGGATAATGACATACCGGAACCTGTGCTAGAGTGGCCACATGCATTTAAAATGGCTCGATTTTTCTTAGCCATATATTATAGCAGGAATGTAATTTGATGTGTCGCATGGTATGGTTTCCTCAATATTTGATTTGGTTCTTCGGAACCGGATATGGACGTACCCGAACCTGTATTCGAATGTCCACATGTATTCAAATCTGTTCGTTTGTATTTCCATAGGCCATATCGCGTCGCGGCAGTGTAGTTTGATGTGGCGCATGGTATGGTTCTCACAAGTTTTGATTTAGTCCTCCAGAACCGGATAATGGCGTATCGGAACCAGGCATTGAAAGCGTGAGTGAAGCGGACGAGCATTCTTCTTCTTATTGGCATTACATCCCTAAACTGGGACAGAGCCGCCTCGCAGGTTAGTGTTCATTAAACACTTCCACAGTTATTAACTGCGAGGTTTCTTAGCCAAGTTACCATTTTGCATTCGTATATCATGAGGCTAACACGATGATACCTAATGCCCAGGGAAGTCGAGACAATTTCCAATCCGAAAATTGCCTAGACCGGCACCGGGAATCGAACCCAGCCACCCTCAGCATGGTCTTGCTTTGTAGCCGCGCGTCTTACCGCACGGCTAAGGAGGGCTAAGCGGACGAGCATTAATCTAATTCAATCATAGCATCCTATGCCAGTGAGTGAACAGCCTTGCTCAGATGGATACCAAACAACGATTATGAGCGATCGTTGCTGCGTAAACAACGAGCAACAGTGCTCGCCAAGCCTTACTTGATATGCACTCTAACTTTCACCTACTCAGTGACTGAGTAAAATTGTATTGGCATCTCTTTTCTTCTCACGGAAATTTTACTCAATTTTCGTCAAAAGCAGGATTACTCATAGTTTTGAGTTGTCCTGCTTTTGACGGAAATTGAGTAAAATTTCCCTGGGTTAGAAAGAGAGAGCAATACAATTTTACTCAGTCACTGAGTAGGTAGAAGTTAGCGTGTGGTATCCAGGGAAGCTACGACTGGAGCATTTGTGTTACGCTTGCTCTACTCGTATAAAACCAAAACACATCAGATGTTCTGCTTTATTCACTCTGTTTTCAAGTTGCTGGGATGGAGGAGAGAAAGTATCAAAGCCTCCCATGCAATGTATCATAGTTCTATTCTCATAGCGGATATAATTTTCCAAATGTCTGAAAAGATTTTTCTAACAGCGTGTGGCAACAACACTCATTATTAGGTTACCAAGTGATTTGCCTCGCTCAGTTGTCTCCCATTGGTGAGTGATGAAGATCTTTAAACATTGAATCAACGAACGCCAATTTTCAACGATCTAGAGAGCATCAGCGATTAGGCCGCAGTAGAGCATCAAGTTGGCATGAATTTAGCCGATTTTTACTCATGATCTGATTTTTTTCAATGCCTGATCGGAACATGTGCCAGAATGGCAACATGTGTCCAAAACAGTTCGATTTTCATCGGCCATATTTTGTCGCGGTAGTGTAATTTGTTGTGTCGCATGGTATGGTTCTCAGAAAATTTATTTTGGTCCTCTGAAACCGGCACCGGAACCTCCAGTGGTGTACCGGAACCGGTGCCGTAGTGGACACATGTGTCCAAATCGATGCGACTGTAGTTTTGTTGGCAAAATCTCATCACTGCAGTGTTGTTTGATGTTTCGCATGGTATAGCTCTAACAAATTTTGCTTTGGTACTGTGGAACTGGATACCGGAGATTCCGGTCCCGTAACGTAACATTAGACGTAGTTGTCAATATAAGACTATTGATGCACATCGATTTCCGCCGATCATCTATCAGTATAATTCTCTATTCGAGCCATTTTATAGCAGAATACAATTGACTACAATTAAAATATGACCTTCTATCCAAGGAAATATGAGAGGTATACCCTACGTTTCCGGTAATTTTTCCGGAAGAAAATATCCGAGCCGAAAACATCGAACGGCATTTAAAAGTGCTGCTATTTTCCTTTGTAAAACTAATTTTACTTTCAAAATCCGGCCCATGGTGTCAAAAATTATGACCATAAGTATGGTTTAAGTGTCGTCCCAGTCTTTCAAGGGTTAGCAAGACTTCAGAAGGAGACATTCCGAGAACAATCACGATTTAGAAACAAAAAAGTAAGGTCACCCTGGAAACTGTTACACGTTACAGCCTTTTGTAGGGTTTTGAATACCCTTACCACAGTAGGCTACCCTTGCGAAATTTCCATACGGATCCTATTTTTATTTTTCTCGATTTACTCAATTTTACTCGTAATTTTCATATAAGGAAATATCATATAAGCCTTTCGGAAGTTATAACGAACATATCTGCTGAAGGAAAAAAAAATTAGCCGTTTACGAGTTATGCAGATACGAACACAGTTCATCATTCCATTTTGATACATACAGATATTTCGGTCGTCTCATTGCTATTCGATTCTTAGTTGCCAACAAAACCATTTTTTTTACTTGTTTGGTTCTACGAAATTGTAACTCGATCGCACGGTTGTCTTCTTAACTTATTTCATCTAAAAAAATACCATGATGGGGACCAGCTCGGCAAACAACATTCAGACACGTCATGTCTAGCGTTGATTCCTCGCAAGAAACACGCAAAAAATCCCTGAACAGCACGTCCTCAGATATTGCAACCACCACGAGCATGATGAATAGGAACCGTGCAAAAACTTACACGCTGATAACGATGAATGAGTCGGTCGCTGGGGGGTGGCAAGTCAGCCGTAGGGAGAACTGAGATCGCTTCGCGAAACGACACGTACCTATAGTTACACACTTGCTGGCAGCAGTGAGCTCCCCGTCTCCGTCTCGCGGAAAATGCGTTAATTGGTAATGAATAAGTAGAAGGAAAATTTTAATTATTTGTGTAAACGGGAAATTTAAGACGCACAAACAACTGCGTGATTAGCTCGGAGAAGGGTGCTCGGAAAAGTGGAGGCCGTCGCGCTTCTGAAGGAAACTCAACAGGTGCAGCGCCGGTCCGGTGGTGCTGGCGGTGGCGGCGGCGGGAAAGCCGGCGAGGGTAGTTTTAGCGCAGCTCACAGTCCGTCAGAGTCAGTTAGTCAGTGGTAGGGAAAATTCTGAGAATCGAGCTCACGGGTATGTTATGCAGAGAAGCTGCTCGAGATATCTACGTATGTGGATATTACTACAAGCAAGTTATGCGAGTGCGGGCATTCCGACGTTCCGAGAATCAAAACGTAACTAAACCGTCCGTTTCGAGCAACAAGTATGGTCGAGTCGGTTGGGGAAGTTGGGGGGTCAAACGCCCTAGCGGTGGAAGGGAAACCGAACGCCAATTCGGTGCAAATTGAAATAGATTACGACAGATGAGACTATAGTATACGCCTTGGTTCTTTATCTCGGTTCGCGGTAATGAAGTTTTTAATGTTGCACAAAATGTATTTTCTTCCTGATTGTAGTATCGTGCTTTCTCGGTTATTAACTCGGTTTGTAAATTTTATGAAATGGAATAGTTTTAAACTTAAAACTTTAGTTTTTCAACTTGTTTTTAAAAATAATGTAGAAGGTGGGATAGGTTGCAGATTTTTAACCCAAAACTATCCGTTTCAGCCATTTGGTACACAGTTGGTAATAGACACGCTTCCCCAAACACGGTCAGGTAGTGCCTTCCATCAAAACAGAAACCGTCTATTGTGACGAACGGACGGTAACTTATTTGAGAGATTTCAGCAATCAACTGATAATTAGTGCGATTAGCCGACGGACTGGGCACCCATTAGTAGGACTTAGAATGAATCGGGTAGTCCTCATCACTGCCGGTTTTGATGTCCGAAAGACAATAATTGGGACGGTAACCAAGCTAAAAGTAGACTGTAGACATATTAAATTGAAATTTGAAAAAAAAAACAAAGGCGCCTTAGTTAACGAAGGCTCAGTACTAGGATTCTAAAGTTAATTAACACGTTCGTCAAGAATTCTGTAAAACTTTTTTAAAATTTCCTATTCCGTGGAAAATATTTGCTTGAAACACAAAGGACTAAAAGGACACAAAGTAAAATGTTTCAAGCGATTGTATGTTTACACAGTTTTCAAGCTTCCACTTCAAATCACAACTTACACATAAACAATTTTCTAATGCGTGCTGATATTTTTACCCCCTTTCAATGCAATCCGAGAGCCGTTCCGTTCTAGGGTTCGCCGTGTTAATGTTTCGCTTCCTCCATCATCGCCATGGCCATCTCGGATGATGACAACGACGCCGCTGCTCGCTCTGTGCCAAATCTCGCTTACATACAAATCACAGCCTGCTGTGTTGCAGAAAGCAGCATCATCGCATCTTCCGGGGGGCCGCGAGTGACCGCTCCCATCCACCGTCACACAGACAACGCAGCCGTCTTCGGAAATAATTTTGCGTCCCTGAATCACTCCCCCTCCCCATCCACTTCGTTAATACGAGTTACGTGAACAGAACAAGTCCATCGTCGGGCGTACCGGGGTTCATCGCGAATGACGACACGACCGGCCAAGATTGTTGGAATATTTGCGAATCAAGCCGCTTGTCCGCTCCATCATTCCACTCTTGAATACACGAGCCCCGGTCGCGACGCGATGGGGACCGTTGTTTTCGAGTGCCTTCAAAATAGACCTGTGCGCCGCCGCGCCGCGCCGCCGCCGCCGGTAGTTTTACTCACGCCGCCGCCGCCGGCGATTTTGGGTCGGCGCGCCGCCGATCATAATTTTGCCACGCCGATGACTAATCGCAATAAAAAAAATCAATTAACTTGAGTCGAGTCGAATAAATAAGAGACACTGAAGATGGCCTTACAGAGACGAAATACGTATTTGTAAGACAATACAACGAGGTGGAATTGATTGGAATAGTACTAAACTCGTTCTTCTTCTTATTCAACCGTCTAACCGTCTAACCATCTTATTCAAGCACTAAAAGAGATTTATATATTCTTCTTATTGGCATTACATCCCCACACTGGGACAGAGCCGTCTCGCAGCTAAGTGTTCATTAAGCACTTCCACAGTTATTAACTGCGAGGTTTCTAAGCCAAGTTACCATTTTTGCATTCGTATATCATGAGGCTAACACGAGGATATTTTTATGCCCAGGGAAGTCGAAACAATTTCCAATCGGTAAATTGTCTAGACCGGCATCGGGAATCGAACCCAGCCACCGTCAGCATGGTCTTCTACGAAATGTTGTTAAGAACCGTCAAGGAATTCCTTCGGAAGTTTCTTTAGCAATTCTTCCGGATATTTCTTAATAAATTTCTCAAGAAATTCCGTTTGGAGTTTCTTCAAAAACTATTTAGCAACTTTTCAATTTTTTAAAGGAATACCTCCTCATGAATTTCTTCGGCAATTATTCTATGAATTCTTCAAATAAATTCTTCCAGAGATTGCATAAGGGATTTCTTCCAAATTTTCCTAAGAAATTTCTTCAAAGCTTCTTCCAGCAATTCCTTTAAAACAATCTTCGAGAATTCTTTTAGAACTTCCTGCAGGAATTCCATCGAAAATGCCTTCATGGGTTCTTTACGAAATTCTTTCAGTAATACCTTCGGATTTTTTTCAGTGTTAGTTGTTTAATTTATTTGTTTTATTTTTTCAAAAATTCAATTAGCAACTCCACCGAAAACTATTTCATTATCTAATTAATTTTCAATGAATTTCCTGGAAGAAATCTAAGAAGGAATCCGGAATGCTTTTCGAAGAAACTTTTAGAGAAATCCCTGGTGAAATATCCAAAGGAGTTCTTGGTGGAGTTTTTTTTAGATTATTCAAGGAATTTTTTTGGAGGAGCTCTTAAATAAATTTTTGGAGAAGTTTTTGAAGAAATTCCTGTAGGGTTTTATGCAGGAATTTCTAAATATATTTCCAAAGGCATTTTTAAAAGAGAGCCTGAATGGATTTTCGAAAATAATTCCCGTTTGAACTACTTTAAGAGATTTTGAAAGTATTTCTAAACAACTTCCCACAAACCACGTAGGCCGCACATTTTCAAACCCTACCCCCTTTCCCCCCTAGAAGACTTTTCCTAAACCCCTCCCACCTTTCCTTGAAGTCTACGTAGACTTTTTGAAATTTAACATAATTTAACATTAATGTCATGACCTTGGAGAAAAAACTGGAAATCAACCACGTTTTCAGCAATTCAGATATACAAATCTATTTTCAAATCCATTGTGAACACTACAGTAATCCTGAACTGAATAAAATCCAACTCAATATCAACGAAATCAAATTCAATCCTCTGTCCATAGCTCCTGAAATCAAATCTCGAAGCCAATTATTTTAATTCCTGTTGGATTTGATTCCTCCTAGAGGTGTGCGCTACCGCCACCGGCACTTGCATAGGCGCGCCACTGCTTAAAGTCTGTCACGCATCTGAATTATAATTCTTCATGCCGGTTCAAATTTGTAGAAAACCCAAAAATTTTCGAGTTGAAATTCCGAGAACGTCAAGTCTACATTCCAAAAAGTTTGTCGTAGAAATTCCGTAGAATTTCCCGATTGATAACCTTTAAAGTTTCCAGGTAATACTCCAAAGAACTCTCCGTGATAATTCCGATATTTTTCTTGAAAATTCCATTCCGTTGAAATCTCAAGAATTTTTTCTAAATTCCAAAAGTTTTCCAGTTAAAATGTCGAGTAATTTCCCGTGAAAATTTTAAATTATTTCCCGTTGAAACCATGCTAAAGGTTTCCTACAATATTTTGACATTTCTCCTGCAAAGTAGGAGCGATTTCCTGAAGAAATTTAGAAAAAATCCTATGGATTTCAGTTGAATTTGTGGTGAATTTATCGTAAAAAAATAGAATGAATTTTCATGGAAATTACCAATGCTTTCTTACAAGAATTGCAATATTTTTTTGTAAAAATTCAAAGAGTTTTTGGTGGGAAATTCACCTTACTGACCTTGTATTCGTACAGCTTTAACGTAATAAAAGAGCAAACAAAAAAGTTAAGAGGGTTCAAATCCGGGAAGCTGGGAGGTCGCAATGTTTTGTCCAAAATGTCGATGAAATTGTCCCCATATTAGGCTAAAATTGCGATTTCCGTGTATAAAGGGTTATCGTCCTATTGGAACACGTAGGGCTCATCTCCGTCTTAGCACCGGGACACTGAGGGCATCAATCGTCCCCAAAACCCCAGTTTTGTAGTACGGCGCAATGCTTTTGACCTTCAAAAACGGCTATTTATGATGCCCCAATTTATGATTTTCAATGCGCGTAATAAACAAACAACAAGTGACAGAATGTTAACAACACACACATCCGATAGCGTATAACGGCTAACGCTGACACCAATACTCATACAGAATATGTTCATTGGGCTTACAAACACAATGATCAAACATTTGTATTCGAATCTATTGAACACCCTGTATATGTATGTCCAAAGAATTCCTCGCGAAAATTCCAAGAATTTCTGAAATTGAGAAAAATTTCCCGGGGACTTCCCAGAAAATCTTCAGTGGAAATTTTGAAGAATTTCTCACGGAAATTTCGGAGAATTCCCCTTACAAGTTCCAAAGAATGTCTTCTGGAAATTCCAAAGACTTCTTCTTGGATATTCCAAAATGCTTCCTTTGTAAATCTATATAATAAAAATGAAATGATCTGTGTTCGTATCCGCATAACTCGAAATGGCTGCACGGATTTTCTTCAATCCTTCAGCAGATATGTTCGTTATCATTTCCGACGGGTTTAGGGGAAGTGCACCGGTTTTGGCCAACTTAGTGCCTAATTTAGCCAACCCTCAAAAATAGATAATTTTCGAAAATAATCGATCAGTTGAAAGCAGCGTTGTATCGTGAGGGATATATCTCTTGTTGGAACTAATAAAACAAATTAGGAAAATGGCCAAAACCTGTACAGTTCCCCTATATGATATTTCATCATGCGAAAATAATTAGTAAAGTTGAATAATTCGTGAAAAACTAAAATTAAGATTCGTATGAAATTTCGCATGGGCAGTTCACAGCGCACATTTTCGCCTACTATGCAGGACAACGTCTGCCGGATCGACTAGTTCTAAATAATTTTTCGTCGAAGTGCGATAGAATTCCCCGTGGAAATTCTAAAGAATCACTTGTAGTGCCGAAAATCAAAAGATATTTTAGTAGAATCTACAATGTAAGCAATGTAATTCAAGTGGAAATTTTGAATTTTTTTCGAAATTTTTAATAGAATACTTTGGAGAAATTTCGTGCTCAGCACAGAATAATTTGCTGTTAAAATCATGATATTTTTAAGCCGTAGTTCAGACTATTACTTCAGTGAAATCCATAAGAGATTCTAGAGCTTAATGGTAAATTCTTGCAAAAAAAAAAATACGGAAAAATCGAAAAAAAATCAAACAAGTGAACTTCGCACAAAGCTGCTGTAAAACAGTCTACGTAGACTTTTCGTATACCCCCGCCCCCCTTCGTAGAATGACGTAGACTTTTTCGAACCCCCTCCCCTTCAAGAGTCTACGTGGTTTATGGACAACCCCTAGAGGAATTTCTAAAGGAATATTTGATGGAATTTCCGGAGGAATTCTCAAAGGAATTTATGAAGAAATTTCTAATAGAATTTCAGAGGAAATGCCTACTGGTATTTCTGAAGTCATTCCTAGATTTCTTCAGGATTTTTTTTTGTAATTCTTCAAAAAATCCTCTGGAGATTCGTCCAGGAATTCCCTCGGATATTACCTCAAGAAGTTCTATAAAAACTCCTCCTGAAACGAATTCCAGAAAGTCTTTCGAAAATTCTCTCAGTTATATTCGGGAATTTCTCTCAGGAATTATTTCGAAGAAAGTTCCTTCAAAAATTTGTTTAAGAAAACCTTGGGAAAATCGTTAAGGTGTTTTCCCGAAATTTCGTCAATAAATTCTTCTAAGAACTCTTTTGGAATTCCTTGAAAAGTTCTAGGACGAAATTTCCTTAAGAATTCCTGAACAAGTTCCTGAAGGAATATCCGTAGTCCCTGCAGGTTTTTTTCAAAGTAACTCCTGAAGAAACTTCTGACAGTCTTAGATATCTCCGAAAATTCCTTTGGACATTCCGTCAAGACTTCGTTCAGAAATTCGGATATACCTTCTGAAAATCCTTCTTTTTGAAATATCTACAGAGAATGTTTTAGGAGTTTCTTAGGAAATTGTTTCAAAATTCCAAATCTCTAAAAACTCCTTCAGAAATTTATCAACGGATTACTTCGGAAATTTCTGTCAGCTTCGGAATTTTGCTTTGGAATTTCTTTGAAAATCAATTTGATATTCCTTCGGATTTTTTTTATTAATTCCTCTAGGAGTTCCTTATCAAGTTCCTTGATAATAATTGTTTTCCTGAAATTCCCATAGAAATTCTTCCAAAACTACTTTAAGCAATTTAATAGAGAATTTCTAAGGGTAATCCTTTGAAAATTCCTCCAGAAAATTCTTTTGTAACTTCATGAAGCTACCTACAGACACTGACAAAACTAGCTCTGTACACATCGTTGATTCGTCCAGTCGTCCTGTACGGCCATGAATCATGGACGATAAAAGATGCAGATTATCAAATTCTCAAAGTGTTTGAGTTGAAAATACTGTGCTAAATACTGTGCTTTGCTCAAAATTTTCTTAAAAGATTCCTACTACACTTTCCAACACTACTTCAGAAGTTTTCTTGGAAAGTCCTTTAGAAAATTCTCTTAGGAACTCCATAAAAAAATAGTTCATTCTTTGATAAATTTCCGAATGAATCCCTGCAGGAATATTTTATGTTTTACTAATGGAATTTCCCAAAGAGAACCTGAATGGATTATTCTTTCCAAAAAAAGAAAAATTCTGCAGACATTGTCATAGGATTTTACGAAGGAATTCCTAATGAAATTTACTGAGAAATGCCTGTAGGAATTAAAAAAAAATCATAGTTTCCTCCAGAAATTCTTTCAGAAACTCCACCAAGAGCTTTTTTGGCATATTTAGGCAAATTTCAGGAAAATATTAGATTTTTTCTGAAACTTAGTTATTTTGAGATCAAAACGACTGAAGTGTATCTAAATCCTAAATTGAAAATAACTTTTGAACAAAGTTACTACCAATTTGTTCTATGACACCGAAATCTAATTCTTAACACTTAGGGATCACGAAAAAGTGAAGCAGGTTTATTGTTAAAATTTGATTAATCAAAATCAAAGAGTAACAAAATAGTGGTTATTCAAATAATATTTTGAAATCAGGTATTGATTAGTATCGTCGGCAATTGACTATTTTGAGTGTGCTGTTTGATGATCGGCATACGCAGAATATTGCAATTTTAATTCACTGAAGTCGGTTTTTATACGGGCGATTCCTACCGTGTGAATCAAACCGCATTAATCCAAAAATCCGCGGTAAAATTGATTTTTTCAACCATTTATTTTTTCATCCACACCGGTTCACGCCGCCGCCGCCGCCGCCGATAAAACTCAACGGCGCGCCGCCGTGACGCCGCCGCCGCCGGGGCAAAAGTGACCACCACGCCGCCGCCGCCGATGATATGACCGGCGCACAGGTCTACTTCAAAACCGACCGGCGGCACACAGTGGCCGACAATCACGATGGAGCATATGAAACCTAAGAAACACAAAAAAACTGGACAAGATGTCGTGTTGAATACGTGACACTGAATTTCTCTTGAGGTCAGAATACGCACCTTTTTTGCCTTTCTCGTACAACAAAGTTGTACCAGAAGGCTATAATTTCACTCCAAAAGCCAAGTTTTGATAGAAGGCTCGGAGACCCATAGTGTTATATACCAATCGACTCAGCTCGAAAAACTGAGCACATGTCTGACTGTGTGTGTGTGTGTGTGTGTGTGTGTGTATGTGTGTAGCCCCGGGAATTTTTTATTGTTAAACACGTTTCATATAGAAGGACTTGACCGATTCGAGTGCAACTAGTTTCATTCGACGGAGAAACTTTCCTAGTTGGACACTATTGTTTTTGTTTGCTAATATTTCATGCGGTTTGAATAATATTTATATTTTTCTTTTATCAAATACACTGTGTACATGCACATTTTAAATCATTAATCAATTTAGCCGTGACGCAATCCATTACTCTTATAGTTGAGTTATTTTTAAGCAGCGTGATATAATCGCATCAAAGCTATTAACCGCCTAAATGTAGGCAATTTACGTTCATTTACCATACTAATTCGAATTCAACACATTGAATCGGGAAAGGCATAATCACCACTGGGGGATAAATTTGGCTTTTTAATCTTGCGTTTATTTAGAAGGCTCATTTGCCATTTGCCATTACGGAGCCGGAAATATGTGTTTTTCATACAAATTATTTTACAATTCTTGTGATTCTTTTTACAAGTACAGTTAGTTTGAGTAGCCGACGTACAGTAGCGCGACTGACTCGAGGTTAGGGATGACAAATACACAATAGGAAAAGGAGGGGCTTTAGGGTTTTAAATTTATTGATTGCGATGTTGTTGACTTGGTTTGATGGTGGACTTTGCATTGATCTGTAATGGAAGAGAAACAAAAACAAAAAAGGAGACAACGAAAAGAAGAGGACACTTAGTAGGGGAAATGCTACATACAGGGGACACACAAAGATTCAAATTCTAACATCAATCTCTTTCAAAAACAAATTGATTAGGTTCATATACTCTAAATCAAGGCCCGCTAACACTTCCCGAACGGGTTTTATTTGTTTTCCTCGGACCCGAACAGTTTCAGTCAGCTCAGACCTGGTTTCACGATGCTCGACGCACCCCCACACGACATGCTCGATATCCTGATAGTTGCCACAGATACAGAGATTGCTTCCAGAAAGCCCAATTCGAAACGTATGTGCATTTAGCGAGTAGTGATTAGACATTAGTCTACACATGGTTCGAATGAAATCACGTCCCAAATTCAACCCTTTGAACCATAGTCTCTTCGATACCTGAGGGAGAATAGAATGCAGCCATCTACCCATGTCTCCACTTTTCCATTTCTGCTGCCAACTGATCAAGGTCTCCTGATGAGCTATTGTAAAAAAAATCATCAAAGGCGATTTGCCGCTCGTAAATATCGCCTTCCATAGCGCCCACCTTAGCCAGGGAGTCCGCTTTCTTATTGCCCGGGATCGAGCAATGAGAAGGGACCCAATACGCACCTTTGAAGTTACAAGTTCTCACATTCCACTAAGAAGCTCTAGATAATCGTTTGCAGGTCAGAAAGATTAAAACACAAAACATATTTTGCTTCAAAAAGACTATTTAAAATATTTTTGATTCCATCGCGCAGACTAGAAAGTTTTCCGAAGGAACTTTATTGCCTTTTTTCCGATAGGTTTCTTTTTATTTTATTTATTTTAGTCTTGAAAATTTTCTTACATTTTAATTGGTCAGCATCTTAGGGCACTGCAGCTTTCATTTACATTAGTATTTTGGTTTTGTTGCAATGAGATTTCGTTATTTTAAACTAGGTATTCGGTTTGCTCTAATGAGCTACCCAAGTAACAATTTCCATGCTTCTTGGATTTATCTAATTCTTATTGCAGACTTATGACAGCAGTCACCAAGCTAATTGCTCAGTTTTATTGGCGCTCTTATCGCTATCAATAAACCTCTCATAAATCTGCTGAAAAAAGCTTCAAACGTCAAATGCTTGTTGACCATATGAACAGATCTATGGTTGTGATAAAGAGCGTAATAAATCTAATTCTCAACGCTTGGATAAAGCTTCTATTTTTGGTCATAATGTGGTCAAATGAATTACCCCCATAAGAATGTTTGCATTGCGAAGAGTTTATGACGGTGTTTGAAAAAAGCGAAAATTTTCTGATCAAATTCCATGATGGCCATATTGAAAATGGAAATGCATTTCGAAGTCAGTGATAAATATCACTGAAATTTACGATTAAACGTAATTTTCACCGCGTATCATGCCTTTTCTGATAACAAATTTTACTTATTAATAATTTCGGTAAAAGTACTAATCAATTTAGCAGACATCTTAGATAATGTGGTAATAAATATTTTCAATATATTTCCCTGAGGTGCGTTATATTGCCGGCGCGTGGTGTTCAACCTTATTTTTTCTCCAGCTTTGACCATGAAATCGGACGCGCACCTCATTTTCAATGGCAGTAAATCGAAAAACAAACCTGAAAGCAAATATTATTTTGTTGTCATCATCATAACTTCCATCAAAAATCCATTTTGTTATTATTTTTCTGTAAAGTTTTGTTTCTCTTTTTTCAAAGCAACATTTTGACAGCTGCCGCAGCCAAATTCCCTTTTTTTGCGGGTGGTTTAAAAAAGGTTTCTAAATGCTCTTATGATAGGTTTATAGTGGTTATCTGGAGAGGGCCACTTGGCAATATCTTACTCTTATAGAGGTCATCCGAAGGTTGCCGTGTATTATTCGGTTTTATTGTTAGATCTTATAAATTGATCTTGAAAACCTTTCCTAGAGCGGAATAAAACTTGAAATGTTACTTGGGTATGGTTTAGTTTGAAATGTAAAATTTAATAGAGCCTACCTAACTTGACTTAAATTTGAAAATACTTAGTGAATCAGATCGCGCATAATCTGGTGCTCAGAAATTTGGCAGCGTGCCCTAAACCTTTGAAGGGACTCACCAAAGCGATCCTCTAAAGTTTTCAATCGGCCAACCGATGTACTGTGGTATTCCGCATTCTATACGGAGCGTTTAGAATCATCCGGAGGAACTTATTCTGGGCTCTCTGGAGTTTTAAGTGATGTGTTTTCGCGCAACTCTACCAAACTGGCATACCGTATTCAATGACGGGAAGAATGATCTGTTTGTAGACAACAAGTTTATTGTTCTATGACAGGGTCGACTTTCGGTTGATTAGAGGATACAGAAGTTTCAATAGCAGATTGCATTTAGTATCCGTTTTATCGAGCAGCTTGTTGTCTAGTGTCAGGCCAAGGTAATCCGCCGTGTTGGCCCATTCCACTGATGTGTCGTTCAAAACGATTTTACAATCTACAGCCGGAATAAGTCTGGGGGATTGTGAGTGGGAAAAGAGGATGGTCTGGGTTTTCGCTGCGTTGATGCAGATCTTCCAGTTGGTGAAGTACTCTGTCAGGACATCTAGGCCTTGTTGGAGCTTCGATTTGAGAGCTCTGATCACTCTACCTTTGTAGATGATAGATGTGTCGTCTGCAAACTGAGAAAGTATGCCGCCTCCTGGGAGTGCTCCGCCTATAGAGACCGGCACTTCACTCTACGAACTGATGCCGAAGGAGTGGCATTCATCTTGAATCGCACAAACGAAGGCTCGAAACGTGCTTTAACAAGAGCGGATGGCTGGGCACTCAGGCTAAGCCCCTACGACTACGATGTGGAATATGTACGAGGTAGAGAGAATATCGCCGACCCTTCATCCAGGCTATACGTCGGGGACGATGCGCCGTTTGATGAGCACCATAGTCCATGGGAGATTGCTTGTTTGGAAGTTAATGCCGTGGGATTCTTAACGGAACACGAAATCATAGACGCTACATCAAATGACCAGGAACTCCAAGGGGTAATAAACTCCTTAGCAACAGATATCTGGCCCTTAGAACTGAGAAAGTTCCAAGCAGTCGCCGCCGACTTATCTGTCAAAAATGGAATCCTTATTAAAAACGGCTGTGCTGTTATCCCAGAACCACTTCGGGAAAGAACCCTGGAGCTAGCACATGACGGTCATCCAATGGTGGCAAAGCAGAAAAGTATCCTCAGAGCGCGTCTGGTGGCCTGGAATGTCAAGCGCAGCCGAAAAGTGGGTAAAATCATGTCAAACATGTGCGATGAACGGTAAACCCGAAAAACCGACACCGATGAAAAGGATATTTGCTCCACAGTCCGTGTGGGAAACTATTGCTTTAGACTTCAATGGACCATATATGAAGTTTAACGGAATTTCAGTGTTGGTGATTATCGACTACCGTTCCCGTTACGTGATAGCACGACCGGTCAAATCCACAAGTTTTGAACATACGAAGCGAGTTTTAGAAGAAGTTTTCGAAAGGGAAGGTTTTCCCAAGACCATCCGTTCCGATAATGGTCCCCCTTTCAACGGTACAGAATACTCAAACTATTGCCTCGAGAGAGGCATCCAGACAACTTTCTCCACACCTTTGTTTCCGCAACAAAACGGGTTAGTGGAAAACTTTATGAAACTCATAAACCGGGGAATGTCAACAGCCATAAGTCAAAATACAAATTTTGTTGAAGAATTGCGAGCTACCGTCAACGCTCATAACGCCGCTGCTCACGCAGTAACTGGGGTCCCACCCGAAGAAGTTTTCCTAGGAAGGAAGATCAAACGCCGGCTGCCTCTTCTAATCCACAAGAAAGCCGACTTCGATGACAACCTTTTGGACAAGAGAGATGCAGAAGCGAAACTTAAGGGAAAACAACGGGAAGATGTCAGGAGAGGTGCCAGGAAATGCAATGTATTGCCGGGTGATACAGTAATCGTTGAACGAACTTGCAAAGCTAAGGGTGAAGCGAGGTTCGCCCCCCAAAAATACACAGTTCTAGAAGAGAATAATGGTAACCTGGTACTGTGCAACGATGAAGGACAAATCCTCAGAAGGAATGTCACGCAAACTAAAAAAGTCACAGATTGGCGCGCAGATGACCACCAAAAGGCTCGTTTGGATACAGAAACTTCAGCACGTCCATCACGAAATAGAAAAGCTCCAACATACTTACAAAACTATGTGCGCTCACTAGAAGAATAATGTTAAACATTTGATTGTTAACCTTTTTGCCGTTATCCTTGAATTGATAAAATAAACATCGTTTTGAACATTTATTGAATTACACTTCGTACGTTCACACAGAAATAGCACAACTTATCTCCTCTTTCACTGCCTTTATCAATCAGTTTCGATGGTTTCGATAGCTATCCGATTCCAGGTTGTTCTCCTGTCCATATCACAACATTAAGATGTCTAAAAAAAAAACCAAAGAACTAGTTTAAAAAAATATTCACTATTTGCAGCATACTAAACTCACCTTTTGGTTGTATATTTCCATTTTTTAGGATATGCGCGGGGCCTTCGTCTTCGATGCAGGTACAATTCCGCATATTTGGTGTTTGTCATACTTGGAAAATTGATGGGTAAATCACCAGCACAAAGTTATAATTGAAGGAATTAGATGTTTTTGTTTACATTCAAAATAAACTCTGTAATGGGTCAAACACAATTGGTACGTTTGCGTGCGTTTTGACAGTTTTCCCATGGGAAAACTGTCAAAACGCACGCAAACGTATCAATTGTGTTTGGCCCATAAGTTCACTTACACCATATTGTTATTGCTGGTATTGGTGAACATGGTATTCGTGCAGACATCCTGGAAGCCGTTATTATTCCAAGAAAACTAACATTACCGTTTATATTTACAGTTTTCATTCACCTTTCTCTTGCGATGTTCTGTTCTCTCATTCTCATTCAACCCATTCAACGAAAACGAGAGCGTAAACGTCATAATGATCCCAGTGAAAAAAAAGACGTCGGCCCGTAGTAAAGCAACGTGAAATACGATATACAGTGGTCTTCAAAATTAATTGAACGGCTCACATAAAAAAAAAACATTTTCACGCTCTTTTTTTTTCTTAAATGCAAAGAAAAATGGCATAAACAAAATGAAAATTATAATTATAAGAATTCAAATTACGAACAATTCAAAACATTCAATGTTTTAAGGGGAGATGGAGGGGGATGTGGAACATGGATTGCCCGATCAAAGATAGTCTAGTTCAATCATATAACCGAACACACTAGGGCACACCATATGTCGTATAACGGACGCACGCCGGCTCGGCTTCGGGCTCGACAGCATGACGCCCGAACAATCGACCTCTTTCTCATGCTGACCGTTGTCCAGTGCACACGTTGAGGTAAGTTACTCCACAGAGCTAGCTGCGATTCGGGTGATGAATTCGGACGGCCTTTCGTCCGACTATTCCGCCGGAGCATATAACGGAGTTCCACAGATCCATAGAGTCATTGTTATCTAACGGGATCACCGGTGGAATGGAACGAGGTTTGGTTCAAATTTTTTGTCAATTTCCAGAACGGCTTAGCACAGATTGGGAGAGCGCTGATCTTATTAGAAAAATCGTTATTTCTGTGGTCCACCATTCTAGTCTTAATAATTTTGGTCATACGATTACATTCGGTCTTAAAAAACCGGTACGTTGAAACTGTCTTCGTTTAACATTTCGCAGACGGATCAAATCTTTGGTGAGTGTGTCAAGGATTAGGTCATTGCTTACCTGACAGACGACTGGTACATATTGATCGCCTGCGAGATCGCTTCCTCGGTGTATTGCAGTTGCCACACTGCGTTACGTCGCGTTTCTTCGGGTGGTATCTCTCCCACTCCTCAATTATAAGTTGGAAAAGTGCCCATGCTTTCTAAATTTTCGCCATTGTCATGGAGCCCTTCTCCAAGTGCGCCAGATACAGCACATCGCGGAGGCTGCTTCTAACAGATCACCTTGATTGGTTTCAGTTTGATGGCTTGCAATTCTTCGATGATTGCCTCCGGGGTGTATTCCGGAAGGCCACGAATAATGACTTCAGAGGCTTCGTTCCGGGAACATCGTGCGTGTAAAATTCACACTTTTGGTTCAACAATTATTTACCGACAAACTGATAGTCGGCTGCAGTGTTGCATATAAACGTCGTGCCCACACTGCACAGCTTGAACAGAGGATGGATCTGTTTCTTGGCAAGCTCGGTGCGAACCGAGACGACATCTTTCGACGAGATGGAGATGGGAGGAATTTTTACTTTGGTGGGTACTTGTTGGTTCGGCAAAACAGAATACTTGTTGTTTGCTTGTAGCCTAGCGTTGATCTCCGACGGGTCTGGATCAGCATGTGGCGGCCACTTGGAGCAAATTGGTTGCTCATCAGCCGATGCCGATGTTGCGAACCGAGACGACATCTTTCGACGAGATGGAGATGGGAGGAATTTTTACTTTGGTGGGTACTTGTTGGTTCGGCAAAACAGAATACTTGTTGTTTGCTTGTAGCCTAGCGTTGATCTCCGACGGGTCTGGATCAGCATGTGGCGGCCACTTGGAGCAAATTGGTTGCTCATCAGCCGATGCCGATGCTTGGAGTTTTCTTTGCGACCCATTTCAACGAATGGTCGAGAAGGATTTGCTGCTGACGATTGCAGCGACGCTTTTTGTCTCGCTACTTCTTCTCGAAACACCCGCGAAAATAAAGACTATTCGTCGGTCTCTATAACAATATAAGTTACATTTACATTCTTTCCGAGATGACCCTAAGGACGTTGCTGGCACGATTACTGACCCTGTGGAAGCTGAGCTCATAGGACGTGTACATTACCGATGGTATGCTAATTACACGTCCCATCCGTTTGTTCATAAAGCAATTCCGCTAGTTAAGGTCAATCACGAAGTGATTCCGGTGGAATTCCTGGAGGAACTTCCGGAGGAATTCCTGGAGGAACTTCCGGCGAAATTCCTGGAGAAATTCCGGCGGAATTCCTGGAGGAACTTCCGGAGGAATTCCTGGAGGAACTTCCAGAGGAGTTCCTGGAGGAACTTCCAGAGGAAATCCTGAAGGAACTTCCGGCGGAATTCCTGGAGGAACTTCCGGAGGAATTCCTGGAGGAATTCCCGGAGGAATTCCTGGAGGAACTTCCAGAGGAATTCCTGGAGGAACTTCCGGAGGAGTTCCTGGAGGAACTTCCGGAGGAACTTCCGGCGGAATTCCTGGTGGAACTTCCGGAGGAATTCCTGGTGGAACTTCCGGAGGAATTCCTGGTGGAACTTCCGGAGGAATTCCTGGTGGAACTTCCGGAGGAATTCCTGGAGGAACTTCCGGAGGAATTCCTGGAGGAGTTTCCGGCGGAATTCCTGAAGGAACTTCCGGCGGAATTCCTGAAGGAACTTCCGGCGGAATTCCTGGAGGAACTTCCGGTGGAATTCCTGGAGGAACTTCCGGTGGAATTCCTGGAGGAACTTCCAGCGGATTTCCTGGAAGAGCTTCCGGAGGAGTTCCTGGAGGAACTTCCGGAGGAGTTCATGGAGCAACTTCCAGAGGAATTCCTGGAGGAACTTCCAGAGGAATTCCTGGAGGAACTTCCGGAAGAATTCCTGGAGGAACTTCCGGCGGAATTCCTGGAGGAACTTCCGGAGGAATTCCTGGAGGAAGTTCCGGAGGAATTCCTGGAGGAAGTTCCGGAGGAATTCCTGAAGGAACTTCAGGAGGAATTCCTGGAGGAAGTTCCGGAGGAATTCCTGGAGGAAGTTCCGGAGGAATTCCTGGAGGAATTTTCGGAGGAATTCCTGGAGGAACTTCCGGAGGAATTCCTGGTGGAACTTCCGGAGGAATTCCTGGTGGAACTTCCGGAGGAATTCCTGGTGGAACTTCCGGAGGAATTCCTGGTGGAACTTCCGGAGGAATTCCTGGTGGAACTTCCGGAGGAATTCCTGGTGGAACTTCCGGAGGAATTCCTGGTGGAACTTCCGGAGGAATTCCTGGTGGAACTTCCGGAGGAATTCCTGGAGGAACTTCGGAGGAATTCCTGGAGGAACTTCCGGAGAGGAATTCCTGGAGGAACTTCGGAGGAATTCCTGGAGGAACTTCGGAGGAATTCCTGGAGGAACTTCCGGAGGAATTCCTGGAGGAACTTCCGGAGGAATTCCTGGAGGAACTTCCGAGGAATAGCTGGCGGAACTTCCGGAGGCACTCCTGGAGGACCGTCCGGGGGAATTCCTGGAGGAACTTCCGGAGGAATTCCTGGTGGAACTTCCGGAGGAATTCCTGGAGGAACTTCCGGAGGAATTCCTGGAGGAACTTCGGAGGAATTCCTGGAGGAACTTCGGAGGAATTCCTGGAAGGAACTTCGGAGGAATTCCTGGAGGAACTTCCGGAGGAATTCCTGGAGGAACTTCCGGAGGAATTCCTGAGGAACTTCCGGAGGAATTCCTGGAGGAACTTCCGGAGGAATTCCTGGAGGAACTTCCGGAGGAATTCCTGGAGGAACTTCCGGAGGAATTCCTGGAGGAACTTCCGGAGGAATTCCTGGAGGAACTTCCGGAGGATTTCCTGGAGGAACTTCCGGAGGAATTCCTGGAGGATATTTCGGAGGAATTCCTGGAGGAACTTCCGGAGGAATTCCTGGAGGAACTTCCGGAGGAATTCCTGGAGGAACTTCCGGAGGAATTCCTGGAGGAACTTCCGGAGGAATTCCTGGAGGAACTTCCGGAGGAATTCCTGGAGGAACTTCCAGGAAGAATTCCTGGAGGAACTTCCAGGAAGAATTCCTGGAGGAACTTCCGGAGGAATTCCCGAGGAACTTCCGGAGGAATTCCTGGAGGAACTTCGGAGGAATTCCTGGAGGAACTTCCGGAGGAATTCCTGGAGGAACTTCCGGAGGAATTCCTGGAGGAACTTCCGGAGGAATTCCTGGAGGAACTTCCGGAGGATTTCCTGGAGGAACTTCCGGAGGAATTCCTGGAGGAACTTCCGGCGGAAAGCCTGGAGGAACTTCCGGAGGAATTCCTGGAGGAACTTCTGGAGGAATTCCTGAAGGTTCTTTTGGCGGAATTTCTGGAAGAACTTCTGGATGGATTCGAGGAGGAGCATCCGCATGAACTTCTGGACGAACTTCCGGAGGAACTCCTGGAGGAATTCCCTGAGAAACTTTCGGAGGAATTTCTGCACAAACCTCCGGATAAATTCGTGGAAGAACTTCCGGATGAATTTTTGGAAGAACTTCCGGAGGAATTCCAGGAAGAACCTTCGGAGAAATTCCGGGCGGAGCTTCCGGAAGAATTCTTGAAGGAATGTCCAGAAGATTTTTTTAATGAACTTCACAACGAACTCGTTGAGGAACTTCCGAAGAAACTCTGGAGAACTTTTGACGTTTGAAATCAGTTCACGCTGACCCACGCCGCCGCCGATCATCACCCAAGCAGCATAAGTCAGGGAAAAATGGTTACAGCAACTTGATTGCGACTAAGTTTGGTCACATATGGGCAACGGCGTGACGCCGCCACGTCGGCTTCGCTAGCTGTAAATTATCAATTACGCCGTCACCGGTAAATTGTCAATCGGCGCACAGGTCTATTTGATATCACCCAAACCCAAATTTTGTCTTTTTTGAAGACCCTAAAACCTTGAAACAAGTTTAGAACTGTGAAGAATTTCTTTAGAAAACGCTTCAAAATTTTCTGAAGAAATTCTTCGGGAATTTATTCAAAAATTCCTAGAGAAAACTTCGTCGGGAATTTGCTTTTAAAACTTCATAGAATTTTGTAAGGAAGTATTAAATTTTTTTTTGGTAAATGTGATTACATATTTTCTTCTAAAACACTACGTAATTTCCCCAGGTTTTTTTTAAATTTCTTTCTTTTTTGTAAAACTCCTCAGAATTCCCTAGAATATTTTTAGAATTTCCCTCGGAATTTTTGAACAATTGTTTAGCAATTTAGTTCTCTACCACAATAACAAATCATTTCATGCCTTCTACATCTAGTATAAACGATTCTGTGCTTTGAGTGCTTTACCAAGACGGTCATTTACAATCACCTTGACTCAAGTCACTTCTCAATGCTCGATTCCGGGTAATGAGAAAGCGGACTCTTTGGCTAAGGTGGGGGCGCTATGGAAGGAGATATTTACGATTGATTGACAAATCACCTTCAGGAAACCTTAATCACTGTCATAAAACGAGTTTGGTACAATTCCATTTAATTCCACCACCTTGTATTACTTCTACATATACGTATTTCGACCTCAACTATAAAGTCGTCTTCAGTGTCTCGTACTTGACGACGGTGATGGAATTAAACGGAATTGTACTCAACTCGTCTTATGACAGTGAAAACATTCCACTAAAAAAGAGCGTCCAATCCAATGTCCAGAGTGGGGCTCTAGGAAGGTAATATCTGTCCAGGTCATGTGAGCGTGCGAGGAACAGAAGATCTGCGCTAATTGAACATCTCTAGGTCCGAGGAAAACAACCAAAGCCTATTAGGGAAGTGTTTGTGGGTTATGACATATCCCTTGTCCTTGTGGTAAGATCTCCGAATGGATTTATGTATATAGATGAGGAAAACAATTTTTTCAGTAATCATGCACCGGTAACAAAACTTTTGATTCATGTGATTTGTTCTACAATGGAAATGAACTTGTATAAAATAATTAATTCGTGAGTGCTGGGCCGCTCATTTTTATGATTTCGTCGCGCTCGTCTCTGAAAGTCAAGCACGTGCGCTGTTCTATTTTATAAAAAGCACGCTATCTATAAGATTATTTGTCGCTTAATTTTGTCTAATTAATTATTTTATGCTTTGTTTCTTGTTCGTACACTTGGATGAAGATTTACTCGTAAGCTTACATATTTCAAGCAACTTATGGACAGCCCTTCACTGTGACGAACCAAATTCTGCTGTCGTTGCGTTGGTTGGACGAAGAAGCACAACGACGACGACGGCAGTCCAACAACCAACGAACGCTGATGTCCGTCCGTTCCGTTTTCGAGCGGGATTTGTCCGCGTCTGCACTCTCTTGTCTTGTGTGCACTGATTTCGCATTTTGGCATCGGTTGCTCCGGCGATGTGTGCAACTCGGGTCGGCCGTCCGGCTGAATCACGCGGCTGGATGTTAAAATATGAAGCATTTTCGCCCTTCCCAGCCTCCCGACCGTGGATTGTTGCGAACGTAGAGGAACGTAGAAATGGCCGCCATTCTACGGGTTTCCAGGCGGAAAACAACCCATCTTCAGGAGGCCATGTCCCAGCATTAGCAGACGACGGGCTTTGGCTGTTTTGCCGCCGCCGACGCCGCTGTTTCGATGTGCAAGCTGGAAAAGGAATCTCGGCGAAACTATGCAAGAAATTTTCCTTGCAGAAGGAATCTTTTCATCGTGCTCCTTGTACCCTCTTTGCCCAATGTTCCCCGCTTTGGAGATTGTGCCCTCGCATACAACTTCGACAATTGAGAGCATTGTCTTTATCACCAGTAAGATTAACAATCTCTTCATCGATCGGTTGATGAAAATTACAGCCATTCAAAAGTTTAACGTGGTTTAACCTTGGGTTGGGCCCCCACTCCACTGAATTCGCCATGTCAGCGCATCGTTGTTCGAATCGCTCGCGGCGTCAATCTAGGATGGGTGAAGTAAACATTTGGACCACTTTGTTTACCTCAGCTCAACACTCAACAGCCTCGAAATTATTCTCGGAGGAACAGCCGAATCAGAATCGTTGGCCTACCTCCATGTCTACTTAATCGAACAAAAGCGCCAAAAACAATGCAGACTCAGCGAAACTGTCTCCGTTGGGTTGTTGGGGTATAGAGATGTGGAATTGTGAAAATGAATGCGACCATCATCGACGGGCGATTCGCTGATTGGCACACTCGCGGCCGGGTAGAAGGCGAGTCGAGCGTCGTCACAAGATCGGATATAGCTGCTCGAGAACAGCTGCTGTCATCACGTTTGTAAAGCAACAATTTATCGGTTTCATCACTGGCGGACCCGGACCATCGCATCGCCACAACATACCGTGGGGAGGTGGGGGATAGAGTTTTAATGAATTTATATTCTCGTTGGGTTTGTGTTTACAAATATGTTTTAAAACAAACGCTAGTGAATCATAATTCTCGGAAATATTTTTGCTAATTTAGGTAAGAAGGTCGATCGAGTTTCAAGTAGTTGATCACAATAAATAGGCTGACCATACGTACCGTATTTAACGAGTCCCGTATTGTTGGGCTGTCCCGTCGTAAAAATTCCTCGATTTGTCCCGTTCTTCAAAGAGCTCCAAAATACATATTATTCAAATAAATTCAATATTTTAGGCAGGAATCTAAAACCAAATACAAATAAAGTGGACGAAACCCGGCAAACAAGTTTGAGATGTTATGTTATTAGAGTTTTTTTTAAGGAATGCTATCTATGCCGTTTGGGAGTTTGTATCGCTCGACTTTTCTTAAGGTTTTCAACAGTTAACCATCCAATATCCAACCAACCAAGTTTTTTTTTTTTTTGTTCGGGATGAACCACTGCGTCCATTTCATTGATCTTTTGTAGTATACCCGTGTCATTTGTTTAGTGCATGTCTTTCTGCTCCATTTCTATTGAGAAGAAATGAAGTAGTCGTTTTTTATTCAGATATTTTCTCAAGCTTAATGTAAGGCCTCTTTAGATTAAGGTACCGCTATTTATACCCTTCCAGAAACGGCTTATACCAACTTTCAAAGGCGCGCCCCTCAATCAGTTTCAGCTCAACAATAAGTGGGATAATACTGATTTTGACCATGCATCGGTACTGCAGTTCAAACATATTTTTGCGTCTTCTTATGAGTTCCGGATTCGTTTTTGTACAGATTTCATTGCGTTTGGCATTTCTGAATCTCACCTTTACACAGAGCTCTAATCAGTCAGAGGGTTCAGCAGATCCACCAAATTTGTATCCGCTTCTTTCCTAATTAATCAGCGCTCTGGAGCTTTGAGATTCATGTCATCGGCTTTAAAACCAGCCTAAGATTGAGTTACGTTTTTATAATTTACTCCATTGACTCCATCCAAAAGTGACAAAAGATAGGTCATCTAAAAGCAGATTATAGTCGTTCCATACTCTTCCGATCATCACTCATAAGTATTAACAAGAATAGTAAGAACTAGAGCACAGTGTGGTAGATCTTTCTCCGTAATGCACCACGAAAAAAGGTGTCTACCCAGCATTACATGCTCCGTTAACTGACTGGCTAATTGTTTTACCCCCCAGGCCATTCATCCCCTCGGCACGGGTCGCCTGACACCTTGGACTCGGGGTTAGGGACGTCATATTGTCAGTTTCAGTGTTTAACCGAGCCTGGCGATATGACCGGATTTACACCGTTACGCACTACTTCAGAGTATCCATATCCCAGCGTAACGGGACAACCAACCAAGTTACAATTTTATTAGTGGATTGAACAGAACCTGGAACTTGGTAGGCAAGTAGATTCTGAAAATCAGGTCACGCACAACGTCAATAGCATAAAGCGCAGGGACAGACATTCCAATTTTCAGATTAAGTTCATTTTCGATTTTTTTTTGCGAAGTTAGGTAACTCTATTTTTTTCAAATTTGCTTTACCTCATATTTTTAACCTTTTGATTCTTTTCGAAAGTATTTCTGAGTAATTCTGAATATTTTGAAATCATCCACTGTAAAAAAACGACGACATTGAAAAAATAATTTGTAAATCAGCTGAAAAAAATCGAGATTAGGGCAATTTCAAACCGAGGGAATTTCGGTCCTCACGTACTTTAAGGCTAGTTCACAGATCAGGAGTTTGTCTGAAAATTTTGCTTACGTAAGTGTGCGCGGGATCTATGGGAATTTCGGCCCGATTTAAAATACAATCCGGCGGAAATCTCGAGTCCGAGCTGTAAGCAAGCCGACAAATTTGCCAGGATTTGTTTCATTGTATGAGTTCCGCCTTTTTTGGAAGCAATGGTCAAGATTACTAAGGTGTGAGGCTACTTTTAGCGTGATTTAAATCAATTCCGATCAAAAATGACTGTGACTTGATTAGATTTGACATTTATTCACATGCGTCAACCATATTTATGGAAATATTAAAAATTACTTTTTATTCCTAATGTTTTTCCTTGTTGAGATTCTTGTTATTCCTATCCGCAGATTTTTCCTCACTTATATTCATTAAGGTCACTCTTGACGGAATCCAAGTTAAAAAGTGCTCGCGTTTTCGGGGGCACACCACACGAAACGGAAGCAACGCACAACTGTCATTTTTATTATTTCACGCATGCTGGGACGCAGCAAAGCTAAATCAACAAAAATGACAGTTGTGCGCCGCCTCTGAATCGAGTGGTGTGCCCCCGAAAACGCGAGCGTCGGAAACGTTAACGAACATATCTGCTGAAGGAATGAAGTAAATCCATTCATCCGTTTTCGAATTATGCGGATACGAACACAGACCACATCATTTTTATTATATAGAAAAGGGTTTTAGCACGGGCAGCAGGGACTATGTTCAAGGGCTTGACGAGGGATCTGCGAGTTGTGGGGCTTGCCTAGGATGTGGTGGGGTTTGACAGTGGGCCCTGTTAAACCTCTATAAAAAGCTGCATGTATCCGCAAGTAGGCCCCACCAAAGCGACCGTGTGCCGCTCAAAGCGCACAAGCCCAAGTCCTGGTGTTAGGTGGGACGCTAAACAGCCCTGACACGACGGCCCTCCGACGAGACAGGAGGTTTGCGCAGGCCCAATAAGCCGCCTGGAAAACCAATCATTACGAACAATATAAGAGATAATGCGACTCGATATAATCGGCAAAGACCTAGGCGATGAATAATGGATCACGATTGGAAGCTTGGAACATGGAACTGCAAGTCGCTAGGTTTCGCAGGTTGCGACAGGATGATCTACGATGAATTACATCCCCGCAACTTCGACGTCGTTGCGCTGCAGGAGATTTGCTGGACAGGACAGAAAGTGTGGAAAAGCGGGCACCAAGCGGCTACCTTCTACCAAAGCTGTGGTACCACCAACGAGCAGGGAACCGGCTTCATAGTGCTGGGAAAGATGCGCCAACGCGTGATTGGGTGGCAGCCAATCAACGCAAGGATGTGCAAGCTGAGGATAAAAGGCCGTTTCTTCAACTATAGCAGCGGTTCTCAACCTTTTTCTTGGAAGGTACA